>NW_011499857.1:1771756-1877170 GCF_000495115.2 Populus euphratica | reverse complement strand
ATTTTTTTTATTTAGAAAAAAATATGATCCAACCCCTAGTGCAGTGTGGGTAGAAAATGTAGTAACCAGCTAAGCTAGGTAGCAATGCTTCATTATGAGGTTGAACTATTTTTCTTATAAAAAATAATGTGGGGGTGATGTGAGTATATTTTTTAAAAATGAAAAATTTTCAGCTTGGTCGGATCAAACTTGATTAAATAAATTAAATTTATTTTAATTAAAAAATAATTGTAAGTAAATTAAATTTTTTTTAAAAAAATGATTAAGATAACTTGATAGTTTTTTTTAAAAGAGTATAAACGATGCATCTTAATTCTTAACTTATTAAATACAAAGGAATGAAATGAAATAAAAAAGATTTTAAAACAACATTGGTTATTTTGAGTTAGTATAACAAACCTATAATACTAGTAATCAAGACCAAATCAGTCCAGGATATCATGCCAAATTCACGATGTAAATCATGAGATTTAAATATCCAGATGAAAAAAATAAAAAAATTATAAAGCATATTTTTTTAATAAAAAATATTAACTAGTGTTAACTTTTAAACTAATAACTTGGGTTATTAGACCTATAGTATGTTATATGAAAAAAATCATAAAGCTTGATTTCTAAAAAATATTTTCAATTATATAGAAGGATTAATAAAATAATAATTAAAAAAATGATGATCAAAATTGAAATACAAAATAAAATTTATACCAGATTGAATTATGAAATTAAAAGTAAAAATAAATTTAACGAGAGAATAAAAAAAACCTAAAACAATGAGGATCGAAAATGACATAAAAATAAAATTAATTGTTTTAGTGAATGGTGAAATTAAAAAGAAAAATCACTTTAGCAAAAGAGAAAAAAAATGAGGACCAAATTAATAAAAATAATATACCATAAGCTTGGATTGAATAATGAAATTAAAAATAAATTAAATTTTTACAAAAAGATTAAGAAAAAAAATTAGAAATAAAAAAAAGGATCAAATTGAAAAATATAATACCATAAATTTGAATTTAAGAATAAAATTGAAAACCAATAAAACTTTAACAAAAAATTCAAGAAAAAAAATTAAAAATTAAAAGAATAAGGACCAACTTGAAAAAAATAATATATTTGAAATTGGAATTGATGAATAAAATTAAAAATAAATAAAATTTTTATAAAATAATTATGAATAAAAATTATAAATAAAAAAATTGAGGGTTGAATTTGAGATTCCAAAACTCAATGACAACAAACTGGCCATGTAATGTTAACACAGATCATCTTAAAAAAAAGGACATAAAGGCTCTTCCATTACCATGGCAGAAGAATATTTTTGATAGCTGGAGAACACCTATGTAATAACCAAAAACCTTTAAGAAAAAGATGGAAAAGTTCCTTATACTAGCTTTAAAGTTTTGGTTTTCATGAATAATTTTGTTATTTTTTTATATTTTTTTATATTTTAAGATTAATGAAAAATCAAATTGCCTCTCATTTGTTATGATAATTATGTGAAAACCATTGTAAAAATACAAAAGTATTTCTAGACTTTAGTTTTAATTTTTTTTACTCTGCTAGTATTTTAGTCATTTTATCTTTCTCTAATTAATTAAATAATAATTAGTAAAAGCTGTAAAAAGATAAAAATACCCCAATTTCTATTTTTAAGTTTTTCAAGTGGAATTGCAAAACCATGAAATCACTGTTTGAACAATTATTTCACCCATAATATGTTGTAAAAATATCTCTCCAATTAGTTTTTGCTAAACATTGTTTGTTTTATTGGCTTCATTGTATTTTTGAAAAATCTTGATTTTTTAAAATTATTTGTTTTTATGTTTTTGAATTATTTTAATAAATTGATATCAAAAATAAATTTTTTAAAACAAAAATAACAATATTTTGATATATTTTTAAATAAAAAACATTTTAAAAAAATCTCCACCTCAATCTTAAGTTATTTTTTGGATGTTTTTAAATTTTTTAATATAATAATATCAAAAATAAAATTTTAAAAAATAAAAAAATAAAATTTTAATAGATTTACATATAAAAAAAACTTAGAAAACCAGTTTTTCAGGCAATTACAAACATCTAGAAGTGGACACCTAGGTATGTCCCCTTGTATTGAAAACGAAGGTCTAGAAGCAGCATGGCTTCAATGAGAGGAGGGTGTAGGGTTTGGTATCCCAAAACTCCAATGAAGAGACCATAGTAGAAAATGGTACTATTACCTTATTTGTTTTGCATTTTCTTCTCTTATCAGCCACAATTTAGGACCATAGTAGAAAATAAAGAATTCTCTGACGTGACAATGATGATGCGTACTCTATAAGCCATTTCCATAGCCCAAACTCATAGACCAAAACCCTAGATCTTGAACATCTCTTCTTTTATTATCACTCCACTCGCTACCTATAAACACCCTTTTTTAACCTACTTAAACACGCACTGTGTGTATATGTATTATCTCAGATCCGTGCATTTATTTTTCGTTAGAAATTCACTACCTCAAACTTGCAAATCTGCTTAGCTGGTCTAATCCTGATATTTAGTGCTACTTATTATTGAATTTTAGTGCTTAATATCAGGTGATCTGCTTAAAATAATATCAGATTATGAAATTCATGAGTATTGAATTAATTAACTACCTATGGTTGATTTAGATCTAGGACTTGTTAGTGACGTGTTTTATATGTGATACTTTTGGGATTTTTTTAGTAATTAGATTGTAAAAATGGCAATGCCACCAGGAAATGTGGTTATACCGGACAAAATGCAGTTTCCTGCTGGTGCTGGCGGTGGTGCTGCTTCTGCCGGAAATGAGATCCACCAGCACCACCCCCAAAGGCACCAGTGGTTCCCGGTTGACGAGCGTGACGGGTTTATCTCGTGGCTGAGGGGGGAATTTGCCGCTGCCAATGCGATTATTGACTCCCTCTGCCACCACCTGCGTGCTGTTGGGGAACCTGGTGAGTATGATTTAGTTGTTGGGTGTATACAGCAGAGGAGGTGTAATTGGAATCCTGTGCTGCATATGCAGCAGTATTTTTCAGTGGGGGAGGTTGTTGCTGCATTGCAGCAAGCTGTACTGAGGAGACAGCAGCAACAACAGCAGCAGAACCATCATCATCATCAACATAAGTTCTATCATGATCAGGGTAAAGTTGGAGGAAAGGATTTTAAGAGATCTTCGAGTGCCGGTTTCAATAGAGGGTACAGGACTGGTGGTGGCGGCGAGGCAGTGAAAGAAGGGGTTAATTATAGTGTAGAAAATCATACTTCCAATGGAAATTCTTCAGAGAATGTAAGGAGTGAGAAATTTGAGGAGGTCAAATCTGGTGGTGATTATGGGAATTCTGACGATAAGAGAGGTAATATTTGAGTTTTAGCTTTGATTACGCACTGCTGAGAGCTTGTTACTTAATTGTTTGTCATGGCGGTAACTCTTGCATTTAATTTAATTGTAACTTTTTTTGAATAAGAAAAGTCTTGTTTATCAATTTTGATTTGCTTTATGTGAATTTTATCACAAAAAAAGTGTTGTTATACTTGTGAATTGGAATTTGTCAATCCTGAAGCTGGTTATGCAAGTGTTGCCTTACTGCAGATCGTTATCTTAGTTCACTCGACCTTTCCAATTTGGGCATTCTCAACATTGTTGTTGTTGTTGTTGTTGATGCTATAATAGTAATAATAATAATAATAATATATTTATTAATTATTTTCTCTTGGGGTTAACTGAAGGAATACCACACATCATTTTTTTGGTCATGCGTACATCATAGAATACTTACCCCCTCATGCTGAAAAAGGACCTTTTTTTCCCCTCAAAAATTCATTTAGGAGCTTCGAACATGTAGTCCCAGGGCTGTCAAGCTGGGTGATTGGTGGTTACAGCAGATTGAACTGGCAATGTTCCTAGTGTTTTTTTTTTTTGTTCTACAATTCTTTGTTTGGAGATGAAAGAATTGGTGTGAACTGCCAGGTATCTGTGCCTTGTTTCTGTATGGCTTGGAAGTTTTGGTAAAAAAAGGTTGCTGGTGCTCTAGCTTGACTGCTAAATATTTACACCTATCAAATCGGATTTGGACAAGTTTCACCTCTCTTACAGCGTTCTTGGATGTGCCATGTCATAATTTGATGGATGCATATTATTTGCGAGTACTTTCCTAAGTTTGTTTGTTTGGCACATCATGTCTGGGAAAAATGGAAAATCTTCTTCTATGTAATTTATTTTTAGCCTAAAACTGTTGAAGCTTTTATTCTGATATGTATGCCTGGAGCTCCTTTTTGTATTTTACTTCTACTGATATATTTCAATCCTTTGTCCCCTGCTCTACTGTGACATTTGAAGCTTTGGATTGTTAGTTGTTCTGTCTGACTCTCCTTAGGCTACATACTCTTACATTATGAACGCCATATTGTATGTACAAGTTTAAGAATAATGAATAATATGCAGTAAATTGAAACAATGCCTTGTCCTAGAAACTCTTTGGGGAAACAACGATGCTCATTTAAGTTCTGTGTCTTGTCAGCAGATGTTACTGCAAAACCTCATACAGATAACCTCTTGAATATTTTGGGGAATTCACAAGGAACCTTTTCTGGAAATCCAGAAGCTGTGGTTGTTGATGAACGATGCAGCCCCAAAGGTATCTTTTTTGTGCTCTCTTGGGGTTGGCAACAGGCAACAGATTTTAAAGCTCTTTGAAGTTCTTTAACATGGATTATCATGATTTTCTCACTAGTCCAGTGGAAGATTTAATTGCTAACAATGTTTTGAGCTCACACATTGCAAAAGGAAAATTCTTTATGCCTCGTCTTGGTTATTTTCAGTGTAGAATCATTTGCACCTTTTTAAAGGAGCCTAAGCAACATGCTATCTTGGTTCATATCTTCTGAAATTTGTTTGTTGTAAAGCCATCGTCCCATGTCATGTTTCATTTTGTTATTTTGGCATATTAATTTTGTTATTGAAAGATCTTGTGGTTTTACCAGAGAGTGATTCACATCCTAGTAACAATCAGAATGAGAAGCAGAATCTTGCTATCACACCAAAAATATTTGTTGCTGAGGAGATGATAGATGAACAGAAGGTAACACTTTTACAAATATCAATTTTTTTTTTTTATATTCTCAACTAATTCATAGTTTGTATCTTCTACTAATTTGTTTATATCTACTCCAGGTTAATGTGGTTGATGGACTGAAATTGTATGAAAACTTGCTCGATGGCTTGGAAGTCCCAAAGCTTGTTTCTTTGGTTAATGAGTTAAGAGCTGCAGGGAGAAGAGGACAATTTCAAGGCAAGTCATTAATGGGGCCTTATTCTTAAGAGAAGTTAGTATTGTTCTGCATCTTTTCACGTTGCTTCTGCTTTCGTGAAATAATTTTGTGCATTAATCTGGTCCCTCCAAAATATGCAAACTACCATAGAGGTTCGCATTTTATCAACAATATAGGGAAAGTATAGTTTTTGTAAATACTTATTGCAGTGTTCATAATTGATTAATTGTTTTGTTCTAAAGATACTTCATTGTACTACTTAGGGGTTGGTCAACATTATTTTGCATGGGCCTGAGGTTGAGACCGGTCAAGCTTAGGTTCTCAGGGGGTAAGAGCCATCTTGCTTCATGGCCCATTCTTAGACGTGCCTCTTCTAGTTGGTAGCCTGTACAGTGTTATGTTCGAGGCATGCACACCATGCAAATGCTCTTATAATTTAACAGATTCTCATATAACATTTATCAGAGTGAAGTGTGTTAAAGAACATATTAATTTTCTTAATCAGTACCCAAGCATTGGCGTGCTTTGTCAATGTCAAAATTTAGGTACTATTTCTTAAATCATTCTATGAAAAAATTAAGCAGAGTAGCTCCCCATATTACAGCAGTATTCCTGCTTTGGTGGAGGTCTTCCTGTCTTTCACATACGTATATGCAAAAAGGAATTTTCTTGTAGCAAAAATGTTGATCATGGGAAAATTCTTTGTTGAAAAGCAGGTCAGACATATATTCTCTCCAAAAGGCCCATGAAGGGACATGGAAGGGAGATGATTCAATTTGGTCTTCCCATTGCAGATGCACCTGCCGAAACTGAAAATGAAACTGGGATCTCCAAAGGCATGTCACATCTTGTGCAGAACTTTTTACATATATACATGTGTTTGGTTAAGATGCATGCAGATTTTTCTTTTCTTTGCAATGCTAAAGAAACATTAGTTCTTAGACCCTTGGATTTTGTCATGAATAAATTTTGCAGATCGAAGAGTAGAATCCATTCCTGCAATGCTGCAAGAGGTAATTGACCGTCTGGTTGGAATGCAAGTTATGACCGTGAAGCCAGACTCTTGCATAATTGATATCTATAATGAGGTAACTACTAGTGGTATTATGTGTAATGATTCCAAATAGCATTGATTATGTAAGCAAGCCTAAATTTTTGTGGAAATTTCTGCAGGGTGATCACTCCCAGCCTCACATGTGGCCTCCATGGTTTGGAAAGCCTGTTTCAGTTCTTTTCTTGACAGAATGTGAGCTGACTTTTGGGAGAGAAATTGAAACTGTTCATCATGGGGATTATAGAGGGTCTCTCAAGCTTTCTCTTGTGCCTGGGTAATCATTATCAACTCTGCATATTTGTTGTTTCATCGATAGTTATTGGTTTTTATGATTAGCTTTGTAGTAATTAGCATTTCAGCTTGAAATTAGGTTCTGGAATGATATTGTTTGTATCCTCTGTGATAAGTTCAAAGTTCTATTTTATTAACACTGTTCTTTTAATTAATTCCTTAGCAGATGTCAGTGCTGAAATGAACATACAATATTACTTTTCATGGTCAGATTTGCTCCTGTTACAAATTTTCATGGTGTCAAGTTCTCATGAGATGAGTTGCAAATTTGGTCTTATATTTGTGAAGTAATGTTTCTTGCTACAAAAAACAGATCCCTCCTTGTGATGCAAGGGAAGTCATCAGATGTGGCCAAGCATGCAATTCCCATGATTAGAAAACAACGAATGCTCATTACCTTCACCAAGTCTCAACCAAAGAAATTTACTTCTACTGATGGCTCGCGTCTTCCTTTACACGCTGTAGCCCCATCTTCCCATTGGGGTTCTCCTCTGAGCAGGTCCCCGAATCATCCTCGCCATCCTGTGCCCAAGCATTATGCAGCAATTCCAACGGCTGGTGTACTGCCAATGCCGCCCATTCGACCTCAAATTCCACCTCCAAATGGTGTCCAACCAATCTTCATGACCACCACAGTGACTTTTCCTGCACCAGTTCCCATCCCACCAGTTTCAACTGGATGGCCTACAGCTTCTCCAAGGCATCCTTCAGCTCGCCTAGCTGTCCCCATCCCCGGAACAGGTGTTTTCCTTCCTCCACCAGGTTCCGGCAATGCATCATCTCCCCTACAGTTGTCGACTGCTGCTACTGAAATGAACTTCCTTACGGAGACAGCTTCTCTGCCAGAGAAAGAAAATGGACTGGGAAAATCCAGTCGTGATACAAGCGCGTCTCCAAAAGAGAAGTTAGCAGAAAAGACTCAAAGATTGGACTGCAACGGGATTTTGGATGGAAGAGCTGTGAAACAGGAAGAACAGCAAAGCGTTAACCATACTGTAGCTGACCAGTCAGCTGGAGCAGTGTAAAGAGAGACTGTATTTTGTCAAAGGCTAGAGTGGTAGGCTGCGGCTTGAAATGAGTTCAAAGCAAATGTAAACAGCGGAAAAACTTTTAAGACTTTGACATTTCATACTACTGGCGGGGAAAAAGGGGAGGAGGAACAACTCAGTTCTCCTGTCAATCCCCTGTGTTCTCTGTTTCTTTTTTGTTGTCTTACAATATGAACTACATGCACCAGGCAGAAATCTCATTTTAATTTAACTCTCTTATATCTTCTTCACAAGTTTTGTTAAGCTAGTTCTGATGGGCATGTTGTTTCTAGGAACTGGGGGTGTTTGGCCCTGGAGTTTTTAAATTTTTTATTGTTTTTTTTTTTTTGTGTTTTAAAATTATTTTGATATATTAATATCAAAAGTAAATTTTAAAAATAAAAAATATTATTTTAATATATTTTTAAATATAAAATATTTTAAAAAATAACTGTTTTTCTGTACAATCAACTTGGGGCTGGAATTTTCAGCAATTTAGGGGGGGGGGGAATTTAATTGTAAGAAAAAAATCAATATCTTAGGGAATTCTTAGGTACCATTATTAAATTTTAAAATACATTTTTAATTAGGATATTTTTTTTATTAATGTACTTATTTACCTTAACATCCATAGTAATTTTAAAATTGAAAAGTAAATGAATCCAATAAATTTTTGTCGGAGGGCAAAATAAACCAAAGAAAAAAAAACTTTAAGAATAAAAAAAAATTTGAATTGATTTCACATTAATAAGCAAGATGGGCAATACTACAAATCATCAGTCAGTCATCCAAATCAGTTCGGGCTCTTCATAATGATTTAATACATAAGAAAAACTACAACTAATCAGATTCCATTTGCGTTCTTGAAATAAAAAAAATTGACCCTCGAAAATTCTGATAATTGGTTTTTTTCCATGTGTTATTATAACAAAAAGAATTTAAGCTATAGAATCTGATCTTGGCATCAAAAATATTTTTTCAATAGAATAAAGCCCGTGTAACCTTAATTACTGAAAATAGATGAAATACACAACAAAAATCAATTTTCTGTGAAAACTTCTCAAGTTATAGCTGTGTTTGTCAACAATTATTCATCTGCAGCAGCAACGACACCACCTCAGAAGCATCTGGGCAAAACTCTCATACTTCAGATGGTTCCAAGGCATTCTCAATCGGACATATATATATATATAAGAACATTCGTGAGAATAAGATGGATGCATCAATTATCTCTTGATTTTGGAAAGACTCTTATAGAAACCGCCTTATTATACATCTTGGGCACCATTTATTCAACGGCGGCGCCCATTATACCAGCTTTTACACTGTTTTTTTCAAGTGCTCGGAGTAAATAACATTAAATTGACTGTCAATAAAAAAAACTAAATTGCATCAATGTTGCTCCACATGATAGCAATTTTTTGGCCACAGCATATATATAAAAGGCATCTAGTATCTAGAATTTTCAAGCGATTGTCACTAAAACTCAGTTTCATGTTAGCGACAAGATGGGATTAAAGCTCGTCAGAAGAAAAGAAAATCTTCAATGGACCAAGCAGAAGACACTTGGTCTGCTACACTTCACCTTTGACTGCAAATGCAGACCAGAAGCTCCTTGCTAGGTAGTGCAGAGGTTTCATTAATTGTTCCTCAGGAATTCGGGAAGAGCATAAAACCAGTGCTAACAAAGCAATTCTGGTGTATGGCATGTGATAAGCAACTATCAATAAAACCAGCGCTCCCTCAACCTTCTTCCCAGTCTATATCATCATCCTCTTCCCCAGAAGCTGGTGCTTCATCATTCAAATCATTGAGTCTGTAACTTTCACTTGTATTGCCTGCAATATTGGAATCAACAGTAAGCAAACTGGTAGAATGACATCATTGTTATTGATAATATGGGAGGCACAGAATAGAGGTCTAAAGGAGACTCAAATTTTATCACCCTATATGGTTAAAATTTTCTACACTTGCAAAGCCATCTAATTTGGTTTGGCTCAGTTTGACAATAATTGCTTCGGTCACAATGATGCCATGCTATACCCTAATATGAAAGTTGGTATCAGCTGAAAATACAAGGACAGGAAGTCACTAATCTGTCTCAATATGCTCTGGATGCATTATGAAACATATGCATGCATAATGATTTCTAATAGTAATCAAACATTGGATCATCTTCTCTTGCATTGCTCTGTTGCATGCAGGTGTAGAGCAGTTTTTTAGTGTGGATCCCAATATCCCAAAGGAGCTGTTGCCACAATGCAAAGGTTTTGGGAGGATGGAAAACAATAATCTTTAGAGGTGTGCGATTTTTTGTGATTTGGAGTATATGGATGAAATATAACTCAAAACTCTTTCTTCTCTCAGCTACTTTGAGATGAAATTATTTTCTAGGATTCTCATTTGTGTGATTTGGAGTATATGGATGAACCATAACTCAAAACTCTTTCACCTCTCAGCTACTTTGAGATGAAATTATTTTCTAGGATTCTCATTTGTGTGTTTTTTATTTGATTGGTAGAAATGGCAAAATTCAGTTTAGAACAAAAACTCATGTTTGGAATCCTCAAGCAATTATTCAGTTTCTTTTTCAAAACTCAAAATCCCAAACACAAGCTTTAATGGTGTTTCACCATGGTTTTTTTTTTTTTTTTTCCTGAGGAATATTCCTTAGTGGACATGCAAGGAGATCGGAAAACTCTTAAATATTAGTTGAGTGAGATTATTGGGTGCACCTGGAGTAGTGCTCCCTCACTCACATAAAAATGAGGCACATTGGTCGTTATCATGGACAGTCCCACTGTTATGTGAGTTGGAAGGATACTTCTCCCAAAGTCCCTAATAAATTCTCTTTACACAGATTTTTCTCTTTCCTTGAGGATAGCGTATCCTTCATTCACATTCCATTCTTTTTACTCGCTTAATAGAATTCTTATTCTATCAGGAAAAACAAAATGAATCATGGTATTACTCATGTGGGGCACAATGAATGCAGGGGGCTGGAAGACTCTTGATAGATGTGCATAGAGATGCACTGACTATCCTAGTCCCTTACAGGATAGGAGGGCAATCAACTTCCAATTATTAGACTTACCTTCAATTGGAGCCTCTTCCCATTCAACATCATCATCTCCCTCACCCTCCTCACGCTTGGATTTCATGCCCACTTGACGATTAGAAGATGATTCAGAAAGGCCATTGGACATGGATGTCTGAGACAACTCTCGTTGTTGCTTGGCAGATTCTTCTGCCTGTCTTTGTTGTTCAAGCAGAGCAGCATAATAAGCTTTAACATACTCCTCCTGTCATATAAATGAGTAAAATTATAAGCAAAATAAGCTTTGGCAGGTACATGAAAAAAAAGAAGAGTAAAAAACATGTATGCCAAATCAAAACACACAAGAACATCATATCATTCCAGAGACCTTTATACTATCACCATTCTCTTGAGCAGACTTCTTTTCATCTGAGAATTCTACAGCTGTCGAACTGCTATCCATCTTACTCTCCTGCTTGACCTCTCCACGTTGCTCCTTTGTAAGGTTCATTCCCTGCTTGATCATCCATGGTGGTAATACTTTTAGACCTGTACTTGCAGTTTCAGATTTGATATTCTCTTTGCTTTCATCACCAGCAAAGGCGACTTCAACCTGTCAAGATTAGCCATAGATAGCTCATGAATGATCCAAGCCTTGCAAATGACCAATGCTAGAAGAAACTATAATGAAATGGAAATATTCATCAAACCAAATGTCTAAGCAAGAAACAGAAGAAAGAAACATTGAAAAGAACCCAAATTTTTTTTTTTTGAAAAGAACCAGATAACAAAAGAAGTTCATTACTTACAGATCCTACAATTTTCTAGCTTTTCCACAAAGCCTTTATTACAGGAGTCCAGAAGACCAAACCATTACAAAGAGGGAAACAATTCATAATAGCATAGTACGTCACTACCTGGATCACTTTTCTAAAATAATAATAATAAATAAAAGAAATCTATTTCTTTCTATGAAAAGGAATTTATTATGAACAAGTAATGTACAAAATATTATTGGAGAATAAGGCATTATCCAACCCAAGCAAACAAATTAAAACACAGAATCAATATAGAAGGCAAATAAAGGGTACCGGGGCAGTGCCTGCCATGTATATGAGTTCAAGAAACCAATGGGACAGAAATTCTAATCACTGACAAAGACCAGCTACTCTGAATACAAATAATGCTAAGACTCAAACAAAAACACCTCAAAGATGCTTAAGAGGATTCATCAATTTCAAACACTCCTGATAAAGTTCTGAAAGTGGCAACAGAAAACATTATCCAATATCATTTTTGCTTGCGCACAATCTGCATCTGAGGAGAATTAAGAAATGCCACATTTAATATTCAATTGTTTTTTTGAGGATATCGAATTTGATTTCCAAATTCTTTCTGCCTACTTAGAGGATGACTCATCTTCCCTTTTGTAGAATGCTGTTATACACACACAAAATAAATATAGGAACGGGTATTTAGGCATTTTTACCAAGCATCCCTCTTTTGCATGTATAAGCTCCCAAATAGCATTAATGATGATTCATGCATGCTTGTAGTTGACCAGCATGCATCAAACAAGAAGCAAACAGTGTCCCTAGATACATGCAATTTATGAAAGTAACGTGATTGAATTTATGACTTCAAGAGGTCATATATAAAATGCTTATAACCAATTCCAACTTCATGAAAGTGACAGCAAATTTTTATTTGCACAGACTTCTTAAAAAAGGAGAGATTGCAGCAGGCACAGAAAAACGATACCTTTGTCTCGCCAAGAAATGGCATTGGTGTTCCACCATACCCTGGTCCTTGAGAATATTTGAAATGATCATCGGAATTAGGATCACCATTTGTCGCACGCCCAGCAGCATTTTCATGAAGTTGCCATGCTTGAAGACTTCCAATTTCAGGAATAGGTAGATCTTTCACTCTGCTAAGTTGATCCATCAATGGCTTAAGTTGTACCTAGACATTACATTTTGGCCACTCAAAATGACAGAAATAGGCTGATGTATTGCAAATAATGAGTAATAGATGCAAGTGGACACAGGTAAATGGTATTGAAAAGTGGATACATCCAGCCAAATGCTCTTAAAGTTAAGCCTCTACAAAATATGAATATGAAAAATGTCCAAGGTTCAAGAATTAAAATCTATTCTCATATGCTTGTGAGAATGAAGAAGCTGTGAACTTGAAGGGGGGAAAAAGAGTTTCTCCCAAAATGAATACACCACTACATCCCCTCACAAACCTAAGGAAGAATGCCGTACCAGTCCTTCATTGTGTTTCAATTTTCTTTCATGCCCTTTCTCAGGCAATATGCACACCAAGATTCCATCAAGATGCAACTCCTATTTAGTCAGACTTCAAGACTTGCTTTGGCCAGCCAAAACCTGGCTGGCCAATTTTTGCAATTTATCGACTCAAAATCAAAATTAGGCACCATAAAATAGCACTGAAAAGTAGATGCTAGTTCTGGTTTACCGAATGTAAATTACACGAAATATAGAAGAAAAAAAAAACCTCAAGGGAAGGAAACCAAACTACAAATGAAATGGATACAAGTGTGGAAAAAAAAAAAAAGCTTTCAAACATAGATGCCATTAACTTTTACAATTACATAGCACTCCACAACATCTAGCAAGAACATAACAAGTTAAACATTCATGATGACAACATGGTGAGATTTTAATTAACAATAAAAAATGATTCAGTCATCTCAATGTTGGAGAAACCCCATGAATGAAAACAAAACCAAATGCAGAGACAGAAACTAGCTGCTCACTCAACTTGATTACATGGAGTTCACATCGTTAGTACAAAACCAAGAATATGACATAATAAAAAAAATAACACAGCCACAGCAAAGACTGAACAGGTTCAAACAGAATCACATTTGCGCAATTAAAAAACCTTCTACCACACAATATTTTCTACTCTAAATCAAGTTTAGTGAATAATGAGCATTCTTTTTCTACTCTAAATAAAGTTTAGTAAATAATGATTCAATGGGAAAGAATTACTAGCGCGTTAAACAACCAGGATTGCTATAGTGAATACCAACCTCCATATTTTGAAGCATGTCTTTCAATTTTTCACGCCTCCGCTTCCTTGCATTGTCATCTCCATCTCCTCCTTCTTGGGCAGCCAACTTGTCACTTTCAGCCACAAGTACCCCATCACAATTCTCACAGTGGAAGTATTCATCAACTAGAGAAATCAAGCGCAGCGCATCCAAAGCATTGTATCTGTTAAGACATCATGAAATACTGAAACACTAAAACTCCAGGGAAAATTAAGGAAAAAAAGAAAGAAAATAAAAAACACTAATGATAAATACCTTCTAATAGAGGATAATTATCCTTATATTTTAGTTATTATTTTTCAGATTCCATACCACTTGTTTTTTTTAAATTCCAGCTAACCTATCTTTCATTCAAGTTTTGTATTTTAGTTGAGATAGGATAGATTTTATTTGTTGTTTGAATTTAAATCAAACACAATGCTGCATGTACATACCAACACATGAATACAATTAAGGTGTAATCCCACCATTTTCCTAATAGAGAAACATACAACAATTATCGAATTATATCTGTTACCTTCTTCCACAGCTGGGGCATATATATTGTTGAACAGCGTTATTGTTCTCCAATTCATCCTTGATCATTTTCCTCATGCGGTGCAATCTATACCTAACAACATCATATATCTGGAATCTGAACATTCAGTAGAAGTTATCAATACAAAAACGAAACGAAAGGTTTGCTTATAGCAGAGAGAGAAAACCTGCGCATAATCTAGACAACAATAAGAGTGAGTATGGAGCTTATTGTTTTTATCATCCTCTCTACTACCAAACTTTCTTTGACCATCAGCAGCACCGCCGGCATTCGGTTTCTTCGTAACCTTTGCTGTCTAACAAATTTAATTATTGGTAAATAATAATGTACTGCAGTATTACAATATTAGGCAAAATAAATAAATAATAAAAAGAAAAAGAAAAAAAAGAAAAACCTCTTTCCTATGAGCACGGGTGAGGAGTTTATCTTCCTCAAAAAGGCGGAGAATCCGACGAAGTTGCTTAATGTGTATTTTCAAGTCTTTAGCCAAACCTTCTTCGTTAACCCAGAGTCGCCTGCGCAATAATCAAAGAGAACTTTCATCAATCAAGAAAGCGAACAGAAGAAGAAGAAATCAGATTTTGATTTTTCAAACCTGGTGAGAGCATCAAGAACGACGACGGCAATGCCTTTGTTGTCGCCGCGAGCGTTGTTTTTGGACTGATTTTCTCCTTTTGTTGATACATCATCATAAAATGCTCTCCCCGCAAGCTTTACAAGTCTATTTCATTTCGAAGAAGAATAATTAAAATTTGGAAACCGCTTGGGTTCAATTGAATTGATCAATTAACTAAGACGAAAAAAATTTCTGTACCGCTTGAAAGGCTCAACGCTTATCGTCGTGTTCATGTCCATGTTCAATAATTGAATAGATTCTCTTTCAAGTTTTCTGATCTTATTCCAACACTAATGTTACTTGAGATTTTGATTTTCTCATAGAAATCGATCGCAGGGAGAGAGAGACGGGGGAGGCGCACTTGGGTTGGTTTGGGTTTGGCACGGGGGAGACTTCTGGTCTTAACCTCCTAACGAGGGTTAAATAGCGTTATTTCGTCCCTGTACTCTTGATATTGTTTTAATATGACCCCTCTACTCTCTTTCTTATCCGATTCCTCTACTCTGAATATTATATTTATGCTCTCAAAGATTCAGTAGCCAATCTTATTGCTTGAAACAAGCTATTAATTCATGATTCATGAACGTCAAACACTTTTTTTCGTAAATAATTTGACAGCATCCCTATCCAATCACATGGATAGATCATAGCTAACTACGATTAGAAACAGAGAGTGCCGAAGACACATGCACATATATATTTACAGATTGTCTCCAGTTGCTAAAATACTTTACAAAATATGCTAACTGGCTTTATACTGCTGAGTGAAGCTCCTTCAATGCCTTCCATTCGTGTAAAATCTTGCCAAAAGCGTTATAGAACGTAATCCCAGCATCATTCTTGGTCAATTGCACTGACATGAAACCCTGACCGTCGTAGAAGAATCTCAAATCATCCTCCTCATAGTGTTGATTAAGGTCTCCCCTCCATGCCTTTGAACCAGCTCCACTTGTTAGATATTGGATTGGACTGCTTTTAAGGAAAAAGATGGAAGGAATTTCCCATTAGAAAATATTTTCAATATGGTAGAAGGTTTTTACATATCTTACCTATCGAGGCTGCTGATGTGTTCTAGGCAGTGGTCATGCCCATTCACGTACATATCAACATTGTATGCCTATATTTTCACACCATGATCAAGCATATTATAGTACAAGTACATATCAGCAATAATATATTCTCATCAACTGCGAGAAAAAGGAATAAAAAACACTATATATTCAAGCTTGTTACAGGGCCAGAAATTCTGTAGCTCTTTCAGAAGGATGTTTACGATTAACAATAATGCTGCTAATCGTTTTACCTTGAGCATTGGTAGAAGTAGATCATTGAGTTCCTTTGTGTCTCCATGATACCCAGCACTTTTGATTGCATGGTGACCGACAACAATTTTCCACCTCTCAGTTGATCCGCTCAATGCAGTTTCCAAATCCTAGTGATCGTATGCCATATTTTCGTAAAGATTAATCTAAGAGGAAGTGCCCTCAAAATATGTACTTATTCAATACTAGTAATGGGATAGAGAAGTTACTTCATATGTTTACCTTAAGAAGGCTATCAAGGTATGCTTTTCGAGGAGTCACACCTCGCCAATCATAAGTATGATCCATGTCAGTGAAATAGTCGTTGACAAATGGAGTGGTGTCGACGAAGAAGAACCCCGCTATTTCTAGTGAATTATGAGCCAAAATAACGAGATCAGAAAACAAGTTTCGATACTGAAATAAATAGGTGTGGATGTCAATGCCAATGTACCAGCATTAAGGATGAAAGATCTAAGGCAAAGCCATCTACTATCAACCATCCTAAGCGCAGGGTGTACCTGTGCCTCTACATCACCTCTGTAGTCATGATTTCCCAATACTGAAAAAACAAAATGAAGGAAGTATAATCTGAGATTCTATAATCCTATAATTATTCAAAGCCTGTAAATAAATGCATGGTTTATTTATTTGATGGGGAGAAAATTGATTTTGTCATGGGCTGAAGACTTACCACTATACCATTGTTTTTGCAGGCTCGTAGCTGTGTAAATCTTGGTGAATGACTCTTCGAATGCTTGATCATTTAGACCCGTTAATCCATTATCATAGAAATTATCTCCCGTTGAGACGACAAAATCTATGTCTAGTTTCTCCCCAATCTTTCCCATCTGTCATGCATACTTAAAGAAATTAGTCTCTTCAGGAATTAATATAGATTAACAATACAGTAGATAATATATCAGCAAGTCCTTTCCTTTTCTCCTTCTGATAAATAATAAAGTTAAACTTGGCGACTGTCAATTGGTGATGCGTTTGGCACAGATCTTTTAGTTTCAGTTAAGCATCATCCAACAGCAAACAACTACTCCCTATATAGTGTTTCCTGCAATTTGGATGTTCATGCTTTCTGGACACTACAAGGCTTCCGTTGGCAATCTGGGCTACTCTTACATGTATAACAACAAAGCCAGGCACGTATAGGCCATAAAAACCAGGCCAGAACAGAGAAACAGAGAGGTTTCAGACCTGAAAAGCAACATGAGACTGGTTGTAGAAGCCTCTTCTCCCCCAGTCTCCAACCACCAAACAGCTAAGTGATCCATCACCTTTAGCGGGGTGTTCAAGCCTTTCAGGCTCTGCAAAACTAGGAATAACTAAAGACGTGCAAAATAGTAGTGCCACGCCAATGCATGAAGCCTGTGATTTTGAATAAAAGCCATGGCTAGCCATGACGAAGTAGAATCTGAATCAAAGGAGACAAGGTTGCATAAAAGATTTGGAAAGACAAAAATCTGCAATATATTCAACAAGTACAACACTAGACAGTTAAATAGCTTGAGGATATCCTCTGTTTCTGACCTGGAGAATTAATAGCTGGAAGACCATGTTTCACGGATACAAATGCGGATAGGATGTCCGTGGAGCATGTGGAGATATTTACATCATTATATGGCTGCCATTAAATTCATGGTGGTTTAGAAATTCCTTTTAGCTCACTAATTAAAAAGAGAAGGAAAAAAGAAGGGAAAACATCCAGACCAGATTCTCATTTTCTTTTTTTCTGTCTGGGCTAAATTAAGGAATCCAACTTACCATCATTGAAAAAAGGATCTATAGTATTTTGAAATTAAAAAAAAGTTATTTCTGGTTTCGTTCAAGATGAAAAACTTAATCATGAGCAGATACACACACAATGAAAATGAAAGAAATATCTTTGTATATTTCATTTGAGATTTATCCTCATAATGCTAACAAAATTGTAGTCAGCTCCTAGTACTTACCTATCAGCATTGAATCAATCTTAATACTAATAGGGTTAATTATATATTTTGGAGATTTGACAGCCTAAACAGCTGTTATAATTTTCAAATAAATTATCTCTGATATTTATTTACCTGCAACTAAACTTTGTGAGAATTAACCAAGTATTAAAGTGCCTTTGCAACCATACGCCTTTCTTCTAATTTTTCGATCAACCAAGATAACTTGCTTGGCATTACGTTAATGAAAGTAAGATTCTTAAAGGGCCGTATTAATATGACCACTCAATGGAAATCTTACGCCTAGATATTTTTTGCATGGCTTGCTAATCAAAGCTCATAATTGATCTTAACTTGGCTATCTTGTGCAAAAGAACCTGCCAATGAATTCTGAATGATTAGAACTTGGAAGATATAACAAAAATTATCATCCAAAGTTTCAGCCTTATTGGAAAAATTCCAATTCTTGGAAGCTTTCTGAGTCCACGGATCATTTATCAAATTCATACTGCAAGTATTATTCTCAAATAATATTAATACAGTACAGCTAAATCAACATCAGACCCCATCCTTCTGATAAAGACAAGCAAGCAAACCCCCCCCCAACACCCCAAAAAAAAAAGACAGCTAGAAAAGCTATTGTGTGGTTGATGCAGAAATTTTATAATCGACAAGCCAGGCACAAGGATAGACAAAAACTCCATCCAGTTCTTTCCACCTTCACACTGCTTTCTGTTGCTACGTTGAACTGCATGATAGCGTGTTCGACGTCAAGGAAACTGTATGCCGTGTTCTATATCATACTCGGCAATTGCTGGGCTTTGTGGTTTGTCAAATTACTAGTCAGGAATCCACATAGTAGATAACACAATTCCACAGAAGATATCTAGAGCTAGAACTTAGAGCCTAAGAGGGAAAGAAGGAAGGCCCTGTAGTAACCTGACGTATCTGAATGAACAACTTCAACTAATGGTCTTTTGTACTTCTTCAAGTACTCTTCCTTGATCTTCTGCAAATCAATCTCAGCTCTCGTAGCTAATATCCTGATTAGAGTACTATCATCTGTACCCAAACCTTTCATTGCCTTGCGCAACATCTGTAAAGCTATGCAAATTAGACTACTAGCTGACAAATTCAGTTGCTAACTACCACACTTAATTTCAAATTGAGTTAAAAGATTATAAACGAGATAAATCAGTGTAATGTATCTCTTTTCTTTAGCAAGGAAGTTTAATTGTAAATTTGCTGGAAGATACCGTTGCATAGTGCTTTGTTGGATCAACAGCATATTCCAAAATTGTTAGAAGGGCATACTTGAAATTCCCTGATGTTTCTCTTTTAATTGTCTGCAGCATGTTGGCATAGTGTAAGTACCATATAAGAAGGGCATGGAAGGAAAGGTAGATAAATTACAACACAATGCAGATGAAAATGCACCTTTCTCAATTCTTTTCTGAACATTTTATGGTAAGCAGAAGCAAGGGCAGCCAAATGTGCCGAGCTTCTTTCAGTAAAAATCTGAATAAATGCACTCTCATCCATTCCAGATTTCTTCACCTCAATTTTACTGATAGCTATAGCATCTTCCTCTACCAACACTCTCTCAATTTCTGGACCATCGTATCGTGTTGTGTCTATATATGCCAGCAGAAACTATTAAGAGGAAAAAAAAAACAGAGAATCAAACCACAATAAATTTTGAAATTGATATTCCCAATAAGGGATGTATCTATGAAGGAACCGAACTGCTAAACTAAGTTGCTGGAGAGAGGTGCATCTGAAGCAGCAGCTAAATAAAAAATTCAAAGGCAGATTATACTGATACACGTACGCAATAAATAGAACCTGGGTATTTACAGACTACATGTAAGAAATAGTCTACTTTTAATACCAATCTCACGATCTCATTAACAGTGAAGCTTGAAGGCCTCTGGTCATTTCAGACAACAGCAGATGCAAAAGAAACATGTATAACTTCTCATTTATTCCTTCTCTGGACTCCAGTTGGCCCATACTTTGCTTTCTTTCAATGACAAATATACTGATGAATTTAAAGATAGAACCTCGTTAGCTAGGCATAGTAGAGACTTTTATCAGGACAAAACAAACAGCAAGCATAATATTGTCCAGGCAAATAATTAGGTACCAGGAAAGGGACAAACTATAAAAATCTTATGCTGTAGAATTAGAGGGGGGGACCTTTCTATGATCACCAGATGTGTGATACCCAATATCATACTCAAGTAACGTGCCAAAAGTAGGAGTGTAAACTTGCTTAATCTGTCGAATCTGGGATGAAATGCGGTTACATATTATTTCAGTGGCGGTTTTGATATCAATAATAGGTCCTGTCAAAGCCTGTCTCAGTGTTGTAACATCCCGTTCTACTGGACTTTTCATCCATAGTAAAACTGCTTTCTGAAGATTAAAGATATAACAGGATCAGGATCTCCTCAATCCAACAGGATTGGCTAGGCATGAGGTATAATTATACAATAATAGAAACTCCAAAGTTTCTGTCCTAGACGCACGTACCTTAAGATGGCCATGAAGCTCGAGAGCCAATTGTTTTTTGAGGTCATCAGAGAACAAGGTCTCGTATTCTTGTTGAATGCTATCACGTTGAGACGCGTTTCTATTTCCAAGAACATTGACAACTACTGCAGTATCACAACCTAACCCTGATTATAAAGATAATAAATAAAAGAGTAAATGCAACGCCATAAATGTTTTTCCAGCATTTCAGCTGGAGATTAGGGGGAGAGAGCAATCTATATCAAGCAGCTATATAGCTAGCTATAACATGCAATAAAAACCGAAAAATTAATAGGAAATCAACCGAAGGAAAAGAAATATTATTACGTAGAGACCTTTGAAAGCACGGTTTAGTTGCACGGCATCATCACGCGACGATGAATGCATCGAAGGTTTTGGCAAGGTTGACATCTCTCTTTTTTCCAGAGCCTGTCTTTTGAACATGGAAACGATCGAGTAAACAATCGTGTTTTTCTAATATGGGCCGGAAGAAGAATGATACCGTATATGCCAGATTGATTTGGACGAAGAAATGGGAGTGAGATCGCACAATAAGAAGCAAATTAATGACATCCTCATTGTGGTAGCCAGGATTTTTAAACGAGAGAGTAAATTATTAATAAATATTTAATATTATATATAAATATGTATTATATAAAAAATTAATTTAAAATATACATGTTAATTCAAGTAAAATTAATTTAAAAATATTTAAAAATAAAAAAATTTATATTATAATTGTTCTTTTTAAGATTTTATATTTTAAAACTATTTTATAATAATTTTATTATTAATTTCATTAAAAATATTTTTCTCAATATATATAACAAACTTTCATTTATATATTTTTAAATCTTTCAAGAACTAGAAAAGTTTTTAATAATAATTCTATGTTGATATATAGTATATGACATCTAAAATTATAGCTTAAAAATTATCATAAATATTAAATATTAATATTATTTTTGCTAACTTGTTGTTTTGTACAAATGGATTAAATATAAATATTAAATATTTTTTTAATTTATCTATTATATCTCTAATTTTTTTAATTATCATGTACTTAAATTCATCATTATTATTTATCTATTATATCTTTAATTTTTTTAATTATCATATACTTAAATTCATCATCATTATTTTTCATATGAAATTCATAACAAAATACTTATTAATTCATCAAAACTCTTCTCAATTCATATTCATTAACGTATAATATTAACCATATACATATTAATTCAACAAACCCATAAATTATTATAAATCCTAATATTTTCAATAACTAATTATAAAGAAATAAAACTAAAATTAAATAATAAAATAAAGAAAAAAGATAAAGAAAACTTTTCTAAAATATAAAGTATAAGTTCTCAATTCATATTCATTAACGTATAATATTAACCATATACATATTAATTGAACAAATCCAAAATTACTTACTTAACTAATTAATAATTTAAAGCTTGAGGAAAAATTTTATAGAAAAAAAAACAAGGACAATAATAATAAAAAAAACACTTAAATTTATTAGCAGCTAGTAAAGAAAATTAACCTATGTTAATAATTTAATATAAGAAAATATTTTTAATAACTAATTATAAAGAAATAAAGGAAAATTTTTATAGAAAAAAAACAAGGACAATAATAATAAAAAAAAAACACTTTGAAAAAAGAAGAAGATTAAGGTGACCTGGCTTCGCCGCTGTCCTCGTTCCGAAAAAACGAAGCCAACTCATTATTGCCTGTTAACTCAAGTTCAAGGCAATCAAATACTCCCTCATTTTTACACCCTCCAAAGGCATACGAAGGGGGCAAAGATGAAAAAGATAATCACGCGCGCCATTATGAAAGAGTCCAAACTATATAAATGTTTCTCGTGATGTTACAAAATTACGTTCACAGCCAAATAAAACAAATTTAGTACATCATATGCATGTATTCATTGCATTTGAAAGGTATTTTAGGATAAAAATAATAGATATTAAAGAAACATTTGTTAAAAAATAAAGATATTAAATAATTATGTTTTTGAGATATTTTTAAAATAAAATTATATATTTTTAAAGTAGAAAATCTAAAGAAATATATCTCTAAAAATTAAAATAAAAGGGTAGCAGTTAGATATATTTAATTGCGTCTTTAATTTTCTTTACACTTTATTCCCACAGTTTCATTTTTTTTTATTCTAAAATAGTAACAAAATATTATCTAGAAACACGAAAATGATAAGTTCGGTGAAAGCCTAGCCTTTTTATATATCTTTTGATATCCGAACTTGACCAATTTCTTTTTAAAAAATTATTATTAGATAACCTATAATCCTACATTATTTTATGTATCACCTGCTAGGAAATAACAAATAAAAGGAAAGAATCTTAATAAAATCTAGTAACTAACTAGCGTTCACTTTCATTTCCTTGTAGAACTACTAATAATCAATTCATTTTGTCGTTGATAGTAATTTAAAATTAAAAAAATCCCAAATAAATGCATTAATGATATCATAAAGATTTTAAAGTTCAAATTCATGCATTAATTGAAACCTAAATTCGCTCGCTAAAATATTAAATACCAAGTCATAATTAAAATACTCATACTAAATATCATTTAAGAAAACAAAATTGTTAATGGCCTCATTAGAAAAATGTCAAAACCCTTCAAATGGTTTTAATACTGGAAAAATCATGAGAAAATGAAGAGTAAATTTTAATTTCTCCCTAAGATTTCTCGACTTTCAGAATGGCTTAAAAAGTCTGGTTTGCGTCAATGAAGAACTCTTGTCGCGATCTCAATTTTTCATTTCTGTCCAATGATGATGTGGTGTTTTTTCTTATGTTTCAATTGACCCCTTCAGCTTAAAAACAATCTCATCGAAACACACATTCCTTAATCACATTAAATTCCTTAAAAATTGCCTCGTCAAAATGTTTAAAAAAGGTCCTATGAACACTTATTCTACATCACATGCTATTAAAAAATTAGCACAGCCACCATTATTGTCATTATTATGATTGAAGAATAAATTTTATAGTATTTATCCAATATTTAATTAGATACTCTCTCTATACATAGCGGATTTGTGAATAAAAGTTTTAGAAAAAACTGTACATGAGGGTTTTTAAGATATTTAAGAAATATATTTTTTTATTTTATTTTTTATGTGTGTCTAGCAAGTGGGACTTTAAACAATCTTTATTTCATACTTAGTATTATTTTGTCAAGTAGAGACAATATTCATTTTATAAAGCATAATTGATAAATATACCTTATTTATTTTGAAGTTTTTTTTTTTTGTTAAATTGGGGCCCGAATAACCTTTAGGTTCTAGCCCTATACTATTTATATATATTTTTAATATATATTTTTTTTCTTGATAAGATTATAGATTCTTTTTTCGATGTTATAAGTTTATAAAATTTTAATGCAACGCATGAGAGAATATTGATAGAAATACATAAACTCGAAGTATAGAATCTTCAATATGATGTATAAGAGAATATATCGTCTCTTCATATTCTCATTTCCAAGAAAAAGGGATAGACAACATCTATTTCTGTCTACGCTTACTAATTAAATTTTAATTAATTCTAATCACACCAATAGCTAGTACTGTACTATAAATTTGCGAGAGAACAAAAAAAGAAGAAGGAGAAAACTATATCTCATCTTCGAGTTGGTAGCTATGCTGATTTTTGGATAGATTAAGGGGTCTTTCTAAGATTTTTTGGGAGACAATTTTAATTAGTTGGAGAGTGCTTGCACTTTTGTCCCTATAACATAACATATTGAATGCATAATACGTGCTCCAAATGGCAATATTGCTTTGCACCAAATGCTTGGATTCACGAATCTGGACAAAATAATGAAGTAGCTTTGCTAGCAAGCGCATCCATATGATTAGGAATAGGAAATTATCTGATAGACCTAATTATTAATAAACAACGAGTTTATTATTGAAAATATATAGTTTTTTCTTTCTTATTTAAAGAAGCAACTGACTGCCATGAGCAGATATAATTAAATTAATGGTTTATTATCTTGATCTCAATAACTTAATTTGGTAATGGTTTATCATGTTTTGAACAATGATGCTAATAATCTTTGATTTTTTTCAGTCATTCCATATCCCTATCTTATTGGGACATGTAAAAAAATTTTGTGGTATTCAGAGAATAATTAATTTTGTTAATTATATTTTATATTTATTTTAAAAAATAGATATAATTAGAAGAGAAAAATATTCTTATCATTTTTACTAGTCATAATTTTTATCTTTATATATATATATATATATATATATTTAAATAAATTCAAATAATAACTAATAAATTATTATTAATTACTAGCAATAAATTTTATGGGACACCCCTCCCCAATATCTAAGCCCTACTCATGCTATCCGAATGTTGTTTGTTCTAACCAACCTTAAATTGGACATGAGGTCCGCAGACAAAATTTTACTTAAATATGTTTTTATATGCAGTTTTGGCTTTTAAATTAATTAAAATTTGACTTAAAATTAGGTTAAATTAACGAATTATTCCCGTTTCTAAGGGGGTGAATATGAAACTTTTGTTTTATTATTTTTTAAGTAAAAAAATCATTATATGTGTTTAATGAAAAGAAATCGAGATCATCCAAAACATATTTATTCCTTGTTATGTTATGTCTATTTTATTTTTTAAGAATGCGCTTGGGAAAAATAAACCTGATATAGTTTGTTTATATTTTCTTTTTATAAAAAACAAAATACTTTCACAATTAAATTTAAAATGTAATTAATGACACATACATGCATAGGATTAAATATTAAATATTAAAATCAATCTCATGATATTAAATCTTTATTTAAATATAGCATATTAAAAAAGATTATATGGTCATAAAACATGTATGATTATTATATAGCTCCTCTTGGCAATGCGAACAGCTGGCCCATAAATTATGGTCATAAACCATGGTTTATTTAACTACAACTCGTAGGGTTGGATGATGGAGCGTTGCTTGCTATACATGTTAGCAATCCAAAAGTTCCCTCTCTTGAAATCTTGTCCAGAATATATAAGCGCCGAATGCAAGAGATTAATCTAAGGAAGTTTAGTCATCAAGTGTCTATATACTGTTATGATCTTCATAAATTAATACCAGTTAAGGTACTCCATAATCCTCTGTATCGATATACTTTTCAGATGACTGGAGCAAGAGTCACCATCATCTTTAAAATATAGCCTAACACGCGTACTCTATTATTTCTTGTTCAACAACCATGTAATTATATAGAATCGGCACCCATAATTTCTTTTAACCCACTTGGAGTTTTCTTGAATCACGTCTGTGATTACATGATTTCATATTGGCTGTTGAACAAGGTATCTTGCCCACAGTTCATCTATCTGGAATGCTCTTTAGCTACCTGTTGTCGATCCTATGTTCTTTGTTTACATTTTCAATCATGTTTTCTTTAAAATTAGATATTAACGACATGGTTAATATTTAGATTAGAGAATCAAATTTGATTCTTAGACTACGCTAATCATTGGAAGTTGAATTTAATTAAGCATCCAGCTGCACGAATTATCAATGCATGAGGTTAGGATTAAAACTCTCCAACTGAATGCATGATTAGATGATAATTAGTTGCTTAACCATACTTTTCTTAGAAAAATGTCTTAATATATAATTGTAGACCTAACAATCATTAAATTTATAATGCAAAGAAAATGAAAGCACGACTAGGACAACTTCTGATCTCTTATACAATCACATGGAGCCTCTAAAACAAACAGTTAGTGTACAATCATCAGCAGATTCAGATCAACTAGCAGAAATCATTTCCCTTCTTTCTATATAATATAATATAACACACATCACACTACTTTATGTGTTTGTGTGTATAATTATATGTGCGTGGCTACAATATACTTATGTGTCTTTTTACAATCAGAAGCTTGATCTGCCTCTGCATCGAAATTTATCGGATGATGACATCTGATCAAATTTGGTTGTTCTTTGATCAAACCTTTCTGACAGGAAGAATTTTTGAAGTCCTTTTAATGTGCTTGATACCTGAACTTGTGCAGTAAATATTGCCTTGACTGGTCTATGATCAGACAAGTTTGATTCACCTCTAGTATACAGACGTTGCTGCAGTCCCTCTCCGTACCAAATAATCCGATCACACCTGTATTAGTAAGGGCGGAAGATCATAAGAACTCAACATGATTTTTAATTTCACCTCAATGGTTGTGTTACATATATGTAAATAAATTCTTGATTAGACGATTAATGTTTTTGATAAGTTAATTAATTACCATGCAGGGGCGCGCCACTTTCCACCTTTTTGGCCTTCAACACATCCAAAATATACATTTGAATTCAGGCAATATTTGTAAGTGGGAGCAAATTTGATAAGTCCTTCATGCCAACCTTCAAATACTTGACCATTCATGAGCTCCATCCTTAGCTTCATTAATTCCCAAGGAAAAAAAAATCAAGTCTTAGATTAATGTATGACAAAAAAGAAAAAAAAATGTAAAGCTTTCAAATATTATTCATGATTTACGTACTTTAATTGTATGTATATACCTGATCATTTTCTAGCAAGGCATTCCATTCTTTTCTATCCACCAATAATCGAGTTGTTGCTTCTGGTAGAGAAATTCTATAATTCAAATCTCCAAGCAAAATTACTCGGCTGCACTAAATCAGGAAAAATTAGCTGACATCACTAAGATATGCTTTAATATTACATTAATCTATGAAGTAGCTTTTACAGTCTTAAGGAAAAAAAATTAACTTCATTAAGAAGTTGACTTGTTCTAAGAAAAGGCTTCCATTATATATATATATATAGATGGTTTACCGGGGTAGATTTCAACCCTCCAAGCGGTTTATCTACCAACTATACGGAGCCCGATTCTTTCTTCTTTATTTAAAAAAAAAATTCTTCGGCAACTACCGAAAGTTTTAAAAATACAGTGCACAGAAAGTCATTTATATAATATATAATTAAAAAAAATGGTTTTATAGTTTTGATGGCATGATAATATTTAAGCCCATGATTACGACAACTTCAGAGTTGGAAACTGGCAATAATGGTGCTGTTTAAACTCTTAATTTATTGGTTACCAGTGTCTCATATTCTTGGTTACTAGTGAGACCAAGACCATGATATAATTTGTCGAATAATTAAAACATTGATTAAGAAGGTAAAATATATAAAGAATTGGTTTGGACGGTTGTAACAAATCTTAAACCTAATTCACGTACTCATGATCTAGAATCTTTCGCGGCAAATCAAACGAAGGCCCTCTAGGGAAGCTTGTTCGAGAAAATATTTCAGCTACGTCGGATTTTCTATGCTTTTCGTCCCCCTCTCTACCTCCTGAAGCTAGATGACTACACACAAAGCAGAAGCTTGTTTCATGCAACTGAAATCTAACTGACACAGATCCCTGCAAAATCAAGTTTTAGAAAGGTAAACGAAATATAATTAAGACACTCTAGAAGATGCATGGGAATTATAACATGATCATCTTTGTAAGGATATTAATTGTTACCAAAATGATCAAGTCGGAGACCGTGCTGTAGTTAATTAATCATGTTGCCATTGTTCATTACCTCAATTAAAATCCACTTAAGTTTCTTTTCAGTTACCTTCATTTAATTAATTAATCTGAGTAAAATATATAACTAAGATATACAAACAGTACCTTGTTTCCTAGGTAACCCATGATGCCACAGCCTACACAAGAGGCCCTAGGATGCCGGACATAAGGACGCAGATCACTTCGAATCCAAACTGATATTGATATTCCAACCATTTGCTTACTAGTGACACACCGGAAGCCTTCAGGAATGCTGCTTTCGAATATTGCCTTTTCATCTTCAGTAGTTTTTTGTTTTCTTCCTAATTTATTATTGTATTGCTGTTTTTCTAGGCAATGCTGAATCTTCTTGTTCAATGCTTCTCTAATCAATGAATTCCATTTCATTGAAATCTTACTATTTTCGGAACCTAAAACATATGATGCTCTTAGAGGTACAATCTCTTGAAACCTGTAAAAAGAATAATTAAGAAAAAAAAAAACTAACGTGAGACGAATTTTAAATATTAAAAACTGTGCCGATTTGAGAAACCTCAACTTTTCCTTGTCAAAAATTTATACTATTTACCCAAAAACGTATATGTCACACATATTATTGGGAGTATCTAGCCAATCGGCAATGTCCAAATCGTCCTGTGGTGCAATCCCGCCAACATTCCATGTGCTGATGAAGATCCTTAATTTACAATCAAAGAAGTTAAAAAAAAGATTTAACTCTTTATAATAATTTGAAAAGGATAGAGCTTATAACATGTTTGCTTAATTACTTGTAGTTTTGGAAGTTGTGCTTGCACTGATTGAGGATGTTGTTCTCGCTCAAAGATGGCGGACTCAAGCTTGAAATATCCAGCAAGCTGCTGGATTCTGCGTTGCTTGGAAAATCTGCCACAAAGTTGTTGTTGCTCCTCAATCTTTCTCCAAGAATCTTCTTAGATACTAATCTTGGCCACATGACCTGAAAACATAAAGAACTAAATTATGAACAATTACACGGATGAAAACATTCGCAAGCTTTCAGCGTAAGAACGCAATTACGAATGGGAGTAACAGAACTATCGGTAATGAGTTGATGCATGTAAGGGCTCACTTTTTCTTGGTTTTCTGCCATGATGAAGCTCATAGAGAGAGAGAGGGAGAGAGATTAAGGGGGGTGAAGAGAAGGAGAATAGTATGAGAAAGGGTTTAGATAAACAAGGCCACCAGCCATAAAAAGAAATGGCTGAGAGATAAATCATGCTGAGGAATGAAGAGAGAGACCCCTGCAAGCAGCAAGGAAGCAGCACTTACTCTGACGTGAGCTGGGGGCGACTGCCTTCAATTTTTGTTTCCTTAATTACTATGTATAATAAATAGCTTAATTTCCTCAATCCACGAGCATAAAACTCAGGAAGAGAGACGCAGATGTAGAGAGAGCAGAAAACATCGGTCTCTTCGCAGGGATTAAATTTTCAGTTTGCTGTTGCTTTTGATTTGAAAGATATCGTATTTTTTCTCAAAGATTTGTTAAAGGACCTAAGGCGGTGCAAGTGGGAGCGGGTCCACAACCAAAAATCTTAAAACTAGGTGAATTCTTACACTCAACACTTCGGCTGACATGGGAATTAGGATGTTTTTTATTGAATACTATTTGCTGGGCCAATTTGTATTTTATAGGAACTTTCCAGGTTATCATAACCACAATATTAGCAATAATGTTCCGACTATAACAGGCTCTTGGCCAATAGGATGATATTTGAAAGACTGCATGAGCAGCATGTTATTCGCTAGGGATTAGGGAAGCACCGGGCCAGACTCTTCCTGTGGTGGTAGTTGTTCATTTTGTTATTAAATAAATAAATTCACTAACTAGCAACCTAAACTTAGAATACAAAAAAACTACAAAAGAGGTAAAAAAAACAAGGGGACCATGTTGTCTTTGGATGACCATACTAATATGCACTAAATAGGAAAACCTGAGTTGATAACAAGGTTGAAGGAAACAAAAAAATATATATATATATATATATATATATATATATATATATAAAATGCCGGCACAAATTAGTTTACATGCCGAATGAATAAAAACGGAGATAAACAATCCCTGTTGTAATTCTGTCGTCTAATGGATATTATTTAGAAATGGCATGTGACCTTGGAACATCATCTAACCTAACCTCGTATATAAAATGTTACTAACTTTATATTTTGATGATGTACTGAAATTCAAGATATATTAATAATATATTATTTAATGCTTGAGATGGTGGTTAATTAATATATTTAAATATTTAATTTTTTTTAGTCTAAAAAATCTCAGTATTATGTTAAAAGTTTAAGTAATTAAAAAAATAATTCCAATCAAGGAGACTTAAAAACCATTAGATAATAAATTTATTATATAAGAAAAAGATAATAAATATTTTAAGATAATAAATGAATTAAAAAAGCTTTAAATTTAAGAATTAAAGATTTTTATTCTTGAATTTTAAGTGGATTAATGCTCATAAATCTATAAGGGTTTATATTATGAGATAAAAAATTCTAAGCCTTTACTTAGATGGTTCAGGAGGAACTTATACCTTTTGAACCTTGTCGTTTTAAAAAACAGAATAACTAAAAAATTCTTTGTTTTTGATGGTATTATTAAAAAATAAATATCTCTTATATGTATTAATGAGACAATAAATATATTAGATCTCTTAAAAGATCTTGTATATACTCATAGAACAACCATTATATTAATACAATTAATTATTCTAGATGGAAATGCAAGATAATTTATCATGCTTTTGATCAATGCTTTTATTTTAAAATATTATCTAGGATCAGACATATAGCCTTAAAATTTGGTGATAGTTGAATATAAATGCTTTAGATTTGATATATTTGTTAGACATGAGTTTTTTAGGCTTGACTGATTGTCAATACCAAGCTAATTATCAAGTTTAAATTCTTTGAATCTAACATGTTTTCCAAACTTATGTTACCTTGGGCTTTGTTGACATCCGAACCTAAGTTATATGAGCCTAACATGTTTGCTAAATTCACGTTTTTCGGATTTGGCTGACTATCAAGTCTAAATTCTTAGGTCAAACATGTTTATCAGACTCATGCTATCTTAAGCTTGGTTGACTGTCAAACTTAAATTATTTGGGTTTGATATATTTAATAGACTCATTTTATTTTATTAAGAATTTTTCTACTTATAAAAATCTTAACCAAATATTTTGACTTACCATATTTGAAAATAGTATATCACACGATGATAATTATCTATTAACCTTGAATCAAATACAAGCATTTTATTATTTAAACTATCCTACTCGAACAACAACAAACTTGCAACCTTATCTATATTATAAAAAACTTTAAAAGAGATCAATGTTTTACTATTTTATTATGGATTTGTACAATATAATTATTATATCACCCTTTTCAATACAAAGTTTTTGCCTTACAAAGAGCGATTGAATGATATTTTACAAACGATCTAAAGATTATTTGCAAATTGTCTGGGGACAATAATAATTTACATATTTATTTGCATAGTTGAATTACATAAATATTATTAAAAGGCAAAAAATAAAAAAATAAAAGGCTAAAAAGGCTTTTGCATGATTTCCTCTTCTTGTTTTTTTTTTACAAATAGTACAATTATTTCATTGTCTTTAAAGTAAAATTAAAATAAAGGATAAGTCAAAGGGGTTTTTTTTTTTTACTATACTTTATATGGATTAGGGAAAAATTAGTATTTCTTAAATAAAATAATAAAAAAGTTTCTACAGCATGACAAGTTTCTAGAGCATAAAGAGAACATGCTAGTAAATGGACGCCACTAGCACCTTTCGGGTGGCGTGTGTGACAACTAAAATCTCCTAATTGTCGTGTTAATTGAATTACCCAATGAAAACGAAAATGCTAAGGTGGCCTGTTTAATTTAAATCACGGTGGTTAACTTTTTTGTTCTTCTCCTTCTATTTTCTCTCAATTCTTCTTGAAATTCATGTCAAGTCTGCCAAAAAAATAAGGTTATCCTGTACTTCATGTTGTCTTTCAATTATGATCTTTCTTTCTTTTGATTGGTCTTTGTATATTTTGAATTGTTTTTCAGATTGTTTTTTTTTCTTTAATTTCATACATTCTCATTTGATTTTATTTTATTTTATTTTGTGTTTATATCAAATAAGGTACTCATTATTTTGATTGTTGTTTTTTTATCCTTTTCTTTATTTTTTTTTTCTTTTAATTTTATCCCTTCATATTTTTTTCTAGATTTGGTCTTTATTTGTTTTCTTCCAAATTGTCCCTCAATAATTTATTACATTTTTTTAATCCAATTTCAATTCACATTCTTTTAATCACTTTTTTTTATTTTTTTATTTTTTTCTCTTTCAATTTTGTCCCTCAATATTTTATTTTATTTTTTTATTAAATTTTTGTTCTTATTCTTTTAATTACTATTTTTTATCTTTTTATTTTTTTATGGTTAATAATTTTGTTCAAGATTTTTTTTTCTTTTGCAAATCTCATTCACATAAACAAGGTTGCTAGTTTTGAAGATTAGTTCGATTTGTTTTTTTTTTTTTTAATTTGATCATTTAACATTAGGTTATTGGATTTTGAGTTTCTTTTTTTTTTTCCCTTCCTTCCTCTAGGTTATCCTTGGTCGCAGGTTAACTCGGGTTACTTTGGATTTTTTTCAATATTTTTTAATTTTATTATTTGATATTAGGCTATTGTGTCTTGGATTTCTTATTTTTTATGTCTGTTCTTTCTATAGGATTATTCCAAGTTGTAGATTCATTAGGTTAACCCTCAGTAACCTGGGTTTTTTTTTAATGTTTTATTTATTTATTTAACTTTGTTTCTTTGTTTCTAAGTCATTTTAAAAAAAAAAATTATTATCTCAATTTCATGTCACAGGTGGTAGGCTAGCAGAGTGAATCTGGATTGACTTGGTTTTTTTTTCTTGTGTTTTTCAAATTAATTTTATTTTTTAAATTTTATTTTTTGGAATTAACTTTATTGAAAAAATAATTCCAATCAAGGAGACTTAAAGACCATTAGATAATAAATTTATTATATACGAAAAAGATATTAAATATTTTAAGATAATAAATAACTTAAAAGAGTTTTAAATTTAAAAATTAAATATTTTTGTTCTTGAATTTTAAGAGCTTTAAATTTAAGGATCAAAGATTTTTGTTCTTGAATTTTAAGTGGATTAATGCTCATAAATCTATAAGGATTTATATTATGAGATAAAAAATTCTAAATCTTTACCTAGATGGTTTAGGAGGAATTTATACCTTTTGAACTTTGTCGTTTTAAAAGAAAGAATGACCAAAAAATCCTTTGTTTTTTATGGCATTATTAAAAAACAAATATCTCTTATATGTATTAATGAGACAATAAATATAGTAGATATCTTAAAAGACCTTGTATACACTCATGATTATAGAACAACCATTATATTAATACAATTAATTATTCTAGATGGAAATGCATGATAATTTATCATGCTTTTGATCAATGCTTTTATTTTAAGGGATTATCTAGGATCAGTCACTTAGCCTTAGAATATAAATGTTTTAGGTCTGATATATTTGCTAGATATGAGTTTTTTAGACTTGATTGATTGTCAATACCAAGCTAATTATTAAGTTTAAATTCTTTGAATCTAATATATTTTCCAGACCTATGTTACCTTGAGCTTTGCTGACATCCAAACCTAAGTAATATGAGCCTAACATGTTTGCTAAATTCACGTTTTTCGGATTTGGCTGACTATCAAGTCTAAATTCTTAGGTCAAACATGTTTATCAGACTCATGTTATCTTAAGCTTGGTTGATTGTCAAACTTAAATTATTTGGATTTGACATATTTAATAGACTCATTTTATTTTATTAAGAATTTTTCTACTTATAAAAATCTTAATCAAATATTTTGACTTATCATATTTGAAAATAGTATATCACACAATGATAATCATCTACTAACCTTGAATCAAATACAAGCATTTTATTATTTAAACTATCCTACTTGAACAACAACAAACTCACAATCTTATCTATATTATAAAAAACTTTAAAAGAGATCAATGTTTTACTATTTTATTATGGATTTGCACAATATAATTATTATTTCATCCTTTTCAATACAAAATTTTTGCCTTACTAAAAGCAGTTGAATGATATTTTACAAGGGATCTAAAGATTATTTGCAAATTGTTTGGGGACAATAATAATTTACATATTTATTTGCATAGTTGAATTACATAGATACTATTAAAAGGCAAAAAATAAAAAAATGAAAGGCTAAAAAAGGCTTTTGCATGATTTCCTCTTCTTTTTTTTTTACAAATAGTACAATTATTTCATTGCTATACTTTATATGGATTAAGGAAAAATTAGTATTTCTTAAATACAATAATAAAAAAGTTTCTAGAGCATGAAAAGTTTCTAGAGCATGAAGAGAACATGCTAGTAAATGGACGCCACTAGCACCTTTCGGGTGGCGTGGGGGACAACTAAAATCTCCTAATTGTCGTGTTGATTGAATTACCCAATGGAGACGAAAATGCTAAGGTGACTTGTTTAATTTAAATCACGGTGGTTAACTTTTTTGTTCTTCTTCTTCTATTTTCTCTCAATTCTTCTTAGAATTCGTGTCAAGCCTGTCAAAAAATACGGTTATCCTCTACTTCATTTTGTCTGTCAATTATGCTCTTCTTTTTTTTTTATCGGTCTTTATATGTTTTGAATTGTTTTTTAGATTGTTTTTTCTTCTTCAATTTCATACATTCTCATTTGATTTGATTTTGTTTTGTGTTTATATCAAATAAGGAACTCATTATTTTGATTGTTGTTTTTTTATCCTTTTCTTGATTTGTTTTTTTATTTCAATTTTATCCCTTCATATATTTTTTCTAGATTTAGTCCTTATTTGTTTTCTTTTAAATTGTCCCTCAATAATTTATTATATTTTTTTAATCCAATTTCAATTCACATTCTTTTAATCACTTTTTTTAATTTTTTTAATTTTTTTTCTCTTTCAATTTTGTCCCTCAATATTTTATTTTATTTTTTTTATTAATTATTTTATTTTTTTAATTGCTATTTTTTTATTTTTTTTACGGTTAATAATTTTGTTCAAGATTTTTTTTCTTTTGCAAATCTCATTCTCATAAACAAGGTTTCTAGTTTTGAAGATTAGTTTGATTTTTTTTTTAATTTAATCATTTAACAGTAGGTTATTGGATTTTGAGTTTTTTTTTCCTTTCCTTCCTCTAGATTATCCTGGGTCGTAGGTTAACTCGGGTTACTTTGATTTTTTTTTTAATATTTTTTAATTTTATTATTTGATATTAGGCTATTGTGTCTTGGATTTCTTATTTTTAATGTTTTTTTCTTTCTACAGGATTATTCCAGGTTGTAGATTCATTAAGTTAACCCTCAGTAACTTGGGTTTTTTTTTTCAATGTTTTATTTATTTATTTAACTTTGTTTCTTTGTTTCTAAGTCATTTTTTAAAAAAAAATTATTATTTCAATTTCATGTCACAGGTGGTAGGTTAGTAGAATGAATCTGGATTGACTCGGTTTTTTTTTTTTTGTATTTTTCAAATTAATTTTATTTTTTAGAATTAATTTTATTGGCCTTATTATTAGTGTTATTATTTTTATAGAGTTATCTCGGAAACAAGTTAACCTAAATTTAATACAGTGCCGAAAAAAAATCTAGTTAAGTATGATAACATTTACATATATTATTGCAAGTGGGTTGGACTTAAGAAGTTCCTATGGCAACCATATGAACTCGAGAACAAAAAATTTCCTGCACACCTGGCTGCAGGAACACTCCTGCTATCCATTAACAGCAAGCTATTCATTATAGTCCTAAAGAATAATAATAAGAAAATCCTCATTGAGAAGCTGACAAGTACGGTGTAACAAGAATACTGTTTCTGGAGCCAGGGCTGCATCAGATTTTTATTCGGAATCAACCACCCGAGAGGTCACCTTTTTTAGTTTTGTTTATGGTAACCCCAGCATTAATGTCAATAAACGTCTCCATCCCTCCATCAAAAAAATAGTTAAATATTTTAATCGTTTGTTCCCATGCAGCTAATTAACCACAACAAGCTCAAGATTCACGGCTAACTTCGTTTAAATATTTATATATCTTTCTAGCATATATACATGGACAAGTGACTGAATAAGTTGAGCAATAACTCCTGATATCCAGCCATTCTTAGGCTGGACAGTTAGCCCATCTTGCCACTCTTCCACAACATAATTAAAGGTGATCCCCTGATCTCATGCTAGTGCTGCCTGCACGTATTTTTGTCCAGCGATATATAGCCCCACAAAGTCACAATGGAGTTAGATTTGATGTTTTAGTATACGACTTTATGAGCATGTTGTTGATATAATCATAATTAATATGTGGTGCTCGATTTTCTCCTTGAAGTCCCTTTTATCTTACTTTCCTTGCATTAAACTATAAGTGTGTAGATCTTATTGACGTTCTCGTATCTTTTTAGCAGTCGTCTGAGCAACTTGGAGAATAAAAATGACAATAGTTATCTGAGGACTGAGGAGGTTGCAAGGTTAGCGACGTCTACAAACATACATAAAACGTAACGAATATGGAGGTTCTAAGCCGTGAAGCTTTTTAGGAATTCAAACGGGGCATTTCACTTGTATAGAGAGTGTCCAAATTAATTTTCAAGAGAGAGAGAGAGACAGAGGTCCAACTTATAAGAAACAATGATTTATTATATATTTGGATATTTATATTTTTAGATGACATGAAATTGAGTATTTCTTTGAGAATAAGAGATAAATTTACAATACAATCTAAATACGAGGAGTTATTAATTGTTAACACTTTGTTTAATATGCAAAAGTTTAATCTTGATGCATTCATATGATTAAATAGATCTCTCAATTCGGTTTATCTGTTCCTCTATGATTAATTTATTATAATAATTTTACGAACTCTAGAAATTATGGCGTCTCACGATGTCACCTTCAATTTAAGTGGTGCAGTAAAAATAACGAAGTCATACGCGGTTTCCTATTCCTGGATTTGCAAAAATGGAAAGCCCCATGAAATAAAAAGCAAATGTAAGGCCTCTTCATTTATTAGGACTTTAGGAGCACAGTGCCAGAAACTTATGGGTTTGTAGCCTCCTTTTCCTTCCCCTTCTCTAACATTAATATTAATAAAAACAATCTATTTCGTTCATAAAAAGTAACTTACAATTGATAAATTACAGAAGCATCTTCATGTGAGCTTTGCCACTAATAGTATATCCTTGTCATCCATCCCAAAAGCTACTATATCTGGTTGTTTATATATATATATATGGATGGTTTGTAGTCATTTGCAATGCATGGGTTAAAAAAAGTTTAGTTTTTAATTTTCTTTCACTTCAACATTTAGTTCAAAAATACAAAATTATTAAAATATTAACATAGAAACATAAATGAATAACCACGTGAAATTAAGGTAAAGTCTTACATCATTGGTATTGAATGTTTCAGAAAACCCGCAAACCCACTTCCCCATTATGTTGAGAACGTGAAACATATGAAAACCAAGCAGCAGTTATGCTATGTCAAAGAAAACGGCACCAAAAGTTGTTCTAATGTGCTGGGATGGTAGTTACTGTTGAAAACAAACTAGATTTTTTGTTTTTTTTTAAAAGAAAAACAGAGGAATTGTCTATCAATTAAGCCGACAGAATTATTTTCTTAGATAGCATAGCTAGAATTACTTTAGGCCATATATAAATAGGCTTGTAAGAACCATTATACAAAATACATAAAAAAAAAAAAAGACTTAAAGAAAAACATATAAAATATATCTTCCTTTTAAATTCTAACCTGTTATTTAGCTTTGCAATTATTGGAATGATAAGTTTCTGAACTGATTTTCTTCCAATAGTTACATGTTGAAGTCAGAAATAACAGCGAGTTACCAAAATTGTTGACAAAGAGAGGAGGTAGATGTCATCCTTCACCCAATCTTGCACTATAAATAGAGCTACAATTATGCAGCAGAAGGTGTTCCAAGAGTGAGAGAAAGAAGCAGCATAAAGAGAGGGAAATTTGTATAAGAGTGAGGGGGAGCATTTGGATGTTTGTGAGAGGCGTGTATATACCATTTGTAATTTTTAGGACATTATGCTTATGGAAGTTGTCTACCCCTTTCTGCTGATAGGAGATTATAGTATTCTGGTAAGATATGGTTTCAGTGTACCTAAAGCCCTTTTCTTTAACTTCCTCTCAACATTGGTAGCATAAGCAGAAACCGCACTGGTGAGTACTGTCTTCGTAGTGCCCGGTCAATGGTAATCCTTTATAATTTGAATTGAAAAAAAGGTCAACCGAAATCGACTTCTATTGCTCTAGGCTTTGCTCTGGGGACAAGATCCAGGAGAGTCATCTTTGATTGAGGTTAAGTTCCGTTTTTGGAATAAGTTCCCTGTTTTTGTGGCAATATAACATAAGTGAAACTAAAGGGCTTCTGCTTTCTATAGGGATTTACTGCAGGCGGATTTGTGCTGGGTGTGGATATAACATGGTTGGTGACAGCCATGTTTAACATGATTTGCATGATGGGTGTCTAACCAAAGAAATTGTTGCCTACTATTATTGATTAAAGGAAAAAGCTTGTCTCCCACATCAGCTATAAATAGAGAGTGTCATTGATAGCTGATAATCACCACAAAATAAAGAGAAATACAGAGAGAGTTTAGAGTGAGAGTTGAGTTGAATAGAGAAGTTTTTCTCCTCCTTCTTGTTTTGTTATTTGTATTGTTTTTGAGCTTAATTAATATAAACCAGTAGCTTCGTGAAATAAATAAGTTATCAAATCACGTAAATTAATGTGTATTTGAATGATTGAATATCTTAACACTGGAGTCTTGGTGGAAATGAATAACAGCAAGTCAACATTGAGAACTTCAGCAGTTCACATAACCTCGCTAGTACTAGGGATGACTGTTGCCCCTTGGTGGGCTTTTTTTTTACCTTTCCCTTCAAAGCTTTCAGGGGCTCAGCAAAAGAAATATAAATGGTGTAGCATTGTAGCCCCGACCTGGAAATTGCTGGAAATTAATCAATTGCCTCTTGGATATCATTTTTTCTTCTTATTATATAATTTTCAAGATCGCAGCGTTGTATTAATGAAATCAATCATATGTCTTGTGTTATCTTTACAACTTTGCTGGATAAGGTTGGTAGCTTGCCCATCTTCAGCTTTTATCACAAGAAAAGATTAATGAAATAATACGATGGTTCTCTCGCAAGGGATTTTATCCTTGCCTTTAAGCCGGGGCGAGTGCCTAGTTGATTGTGGGCTTGTGGCAAAATGTCGGACCGTCGCTGAGATAACGATGGCAGCACATTGTTACAGGAATGATCAATGATTAAAGGGCTTGGAATCCTACAATTAATGGTTTCTTTTTCCTTCATTTTTTTGTTTTGCGCGCGCGCCCGCCAGAGCGTCTACTTTGGAAAGAAATCGTCTCTTTAGCCTCATAATTATTAGCGGCCTGGTTTGAAAATGGTGCAAATCTTGTTCCAGTCAGTCAGGCATTCATAATGTGTCAAGAACTAACTACAAGGCAGCTTTTTTCAATGTTTTTAATTATAATTATTTGGCGTTACTAGTTGAAGAATCTCACGATCGTTTGTTTGCTTTATTCTTCAGCCTTTCCTTTCAATTTTCAGCGTTCCATAATCAATTGCAGCATTCTGTCAAATTCACTCCTCTATCAAGTCCCTCATACTATTCCAAAGTGGTAAACCCCGTGTAAATGGCATTATTGAGGCATTGCGGTCAAAACTTTATTTGTAAATTTTTTTTGTTTAAAATTGAGTTTTTTTATGTTTTTAGATTGTTAATGCTAAAAATATTTTTTTAAAAAAATATTTTTTTAATATATTTTTAAATAAATTTTTTTAAAAAAACTATTATAATTATAATATCATACACAAGATCTAGATAGTCATTATTCGGTTCATTAATATAAGTTTTGGACTACACCGACTGGTCACAGGAATCTGGGTTTTAGTTTAAATCAGTCTTGCCCTGGTAAATAAATAAAAAAAATGATCAAATAAATAAAGCTGAAGGGTAACACCATCGACGAACTATCGTTGATAGTGATTTTATAAGCCTACTGCAAAGATACATGATAGATTGATATAAATTGAATATCGCAATGGATGTTCTTAGGTTCTGAATCATAGGCTGCTTTGCACATAGCATCCAGTTCATGATCTTTGCGAGTCTCCGTATTAGGCTTGGTACAGCCCTAGCGAAATCTTCGAGACTCTTGGGCATGAAACTATGCTTATGGGATGTTGTTCTGGTTACGTGCAGGCAAACTTACAACTCGTTGCTTGTAGTTATTGGATTACGTCTGGTCTGTTAAAAATAAACTTATCCAAATATTCAGAAAAATTGCTAAAAAAATGATTATTTTATCTATTTATATAAATGAAACATAATCCTTATAAAAAGATAAGTTTTATTATTGAAAAAATGTAAAAACTTTTTATCTTGATTTCTGTATTAACTTAATTAGACTTATAATGATATTTATATAAATATTATTTTGATTTTAGTAATTAAAGTGACATTAAAATAATTAAAACAGAAATAAATAAATAAAACAAATTTTCAAATGTAAGTTTTCTTTTCCTTTCTACAGTTCCTTTACCTCACGCGATTACGGATTCATCATGGATCCGGTGGAACATTTGTTCCATGCAAAACATGGTATCTCTGTTTTTTTTTTTTTTTTTGGCAATGACATTAGGCTGGACGATATCATACAGAAATATATATAAACCAAAATCATAGTACAATATGAGTACGATATCCGCTGCATATCTATGACATTTCTTTCCCTGTTGAACCCAAAATATAAAATCACGAAGAATTCCTTTACCACTCCACAACGGAATGAAAAGAAGATATTAAAGATGGATGGACAGAGACTTGGGATTCCTAAGTAATTTATTCTATTTACCTTGTTAATACTGATCGAACTTGTCGAATTCTTGAAGCATTTGAAAAATGGTGACGTTCTGAGTTGGTATAGCAGGAAGAGAAGCCATTCTTGCCAAATTAGGTGCTATTACACGGTGGTCCGGACGGGTAAGAGTATGATGCCTCTTACGCACTGCTCGGACTTGGGGTTCTGCAGCCACAACGAAAATGCCTTGTTTGTTCATTACTGCTGGTAGTGGTAGGTCGTCTGCTCTCTTCTCCAAGCTTTCCTCATGCGCCCTTCCATTCTTCAAGATATAGCATATATTTATTATGTCAGAATGCTTGCATCTACATGAGTTCTTTCTTCTAGCAAGAGTTAAGACTATTTTTACCTTGATAACAGAAGAGGTTGGCATTGGACATTTGACGGGACGATCTTCATCCTGTGGTTCCATTGGGTGTTCCACTGGCCAGAATTCGACATCAGATTCAACTGGATGATGATGATGTTGTAAATCCATATAGCCACCCCTGGCTCTAGTCTCTCCGCTCTCAATTATTAATGGAACTCCATGACTTCCATTCTTTTCCTAGGAAAATGAAATTTGAACCAACTTGGATTAGCATTGATGATATAGCTATATGTGCTCAATAAAGTAAACATATCCAGAAAAATATTAACCACAAGAACGGCATATAGGTGATGAAATCAACTGTCAATTACTCAATTGGCTAAGCATGAAAAAATGAGAGCAATTAAGGTACTTACAAAATCATCCTCCCCACATGACAAACCCATAGGAAACGCTCATATGCTCATGCCAGAGGCACAAAAAATGTAGCTTTGAGTGTGTGTGTTTTAGAGAGAGAATGTAAAGATAAAAGAAAGAAAAGGAAAAGTAGCATAAAAAGGAGGAGTACCGAGGCAAGAGAGGTGGCATTGGCAATGTGGGATCTCATACACAGTGAAAGTCGAAGAAAGATTCCCACCATTCCCTACTTTTTTTGATTTTGTTACTTGTTTATTTACCTCTTTTTCTTCCTTTATTGGGTCCGTATATGGCTATATCTCTGTCTCTGTCTCTCTCTCCATGAACGAGAGACAGAGCTTTCTTGCTTTTAAGAACAGTGGCAGTTTTGGTTGAAAATCTTACAATCTGCCACTTTGTTGCTTTTCTTGGTTTCGCAGAAGATGAAAAATGCAAATTAAACATACATACATGAGCTGTGATATCTTGAGCCAATATATAGATGCTCATTGTAAGAAATTACATCAACTTGCAAGAAAACAAAAGCTAACAGAGCGGAAAGCACGAGATAGCACCTTGCCTTGATTCAGACACTCTTACTAGACGTTTGTTTCTTCCATTGTAATGAGCATCATATGTTGTAAAAGTAGGCTAGTTGTCTGCATATGCAATGCTTTAGCCCTTCCTCTGTGTTGTTTTCTCTTCTCTAACAAAAAACGGTTTGGTGGTGACCAATTTTATTAAATTCGTCCGGTAAGGTCTGATCACAAATTCAAGTTATCCTCGATTTTTTAAAAAAGATCAAAAGTATTAATAAAAAAAAAACTCAAAGAAAAAAATTGAAGTTTTTCACCAGATTTTATGCTGATTGGGAGTCAATTCAAGTTTGTTATGAAACACAAACTAGTTTAGACTCCGGATTGATCCACCCGAGAGTCCGGGTTTAATAATTATGGTGGGGAATGAATGTTCTATCCCTATGCCATCTTCTGCTCGCTAATTGGCTTGTTTATTGCCTGTAAGTTGTAATATTCCATCGTTTGATTCTCGTGTGGATGCCATAAGACGAAAATAGTAATTAGAAAGACCCCAAACAAGAAGTACCGATTCGATGTCGAGGCATATTCCTGTGCAGCATTGCACAAAAGGAATGAAGAATGGGAGTTGTCGCCGCATGCAATACTCTTGTTAATCTGCCTCCCAGCTCCAAATTGTTTTGTGCGAAGGGAATCAGGCAGCTGACCACCAAGCCATGTTAGCTAACATTGAAGGAGGTACCTTTTTGGATCTGGAAATCCCTAGAACACGACACCGATACTAACGTTGGACTGATCCACACACTCGAACTTAGGCCCAAATCTGATAGATACTCCTTCAATTAATGGACGCCTTCTCAATTTCATGAAAATGTTAATAATAGAAATATTTACAACTCGAGTGAAAGCATATAATATTTTAATGATAATATCAGCCAGAGTGATACTTGAACAATTTAATTAGTGGTTGGTAATAAGTGCATTTCTTTGTAATTACTTTTTTTTGGGATATTTCCCCTATGATTATGAAAAGGAGGAGTTAATTTCTTTCTCTTTTTTTGAAAATAATAATAAAGAAATTATGAAAAAATCCATAAGAATTAAAAAAAAAAAAAAGTGGAGAATGAGCCCTGTTTAGTAATTCTGTACCAATGGACAAAAAGAGAGAGTGAGACAAAATATAACTTGCCTTGTATTGAATATATATAGAAGGGTAGGCTCTCCTAGTTGGCACTACTACGTTGTTCCAAATTAGAAAAGGGGGAAAAAAAGCGTAGGAGTGTGATAGAAACTAAAAAAGTCACCAGATAATTATGTTTAGAGATAAAGCATAGAATCGCAACGGTAAACTATGTTTAGGCTTTCCTTGTTGGCACGATCGACTTCTCCAACGATAAGATGACCAGAATACTTTGTTGTTTCAATGATCATGTTTTATATGCATGGCCATAACGACACAGCAACCATGACAAGTTGTCAAATAGACCAACTCTAGCCACAAGGGACGAACTAAAATAGGGAAACGTCGACCTTGATCGGTACACAAGTTGCTGGGACAATTAGAAACAGGAAATAATGAAGCTGCGGAGAAGGGCTGCCGGAGCCTCTCAAAGACCAGAACAGCATATTGGCCGTCAGCCTATCCGGGCAAACTCGGTGTCGGAACTCAGATCTTGAGGCAGCAATCGTTAACGCCACGAGTCATGATGAGAGCTACGTGGATTACAGGAGTACCCAGAGAGTGTTTGCATGGATACGCGCGTCTCCCGTGAGCTTGAAGCCCTTGATATGGGTTCTAGCTTCAAGGAGCTGCGTGGTAGCTATCAAGGGATTGATGCTAATGCATGGTGTTTTCTGCTGTAAGACCTCAGCCGTACAAAGGATCGGAAGGTTGCCGTTAATTAATATTTGATCTATCAAACTTCACGGATGGAAACTCAAAACCAGAAAAATGTGGGGCTTCGACACCTTATTCGCTCTTATTTCTCGTTTTTAGACCAAAGACCTGCCAAAACGGAACCAAACAGAAGAACCAAGGGTGCAGGATCATGTAAAGTTGAAAAACTGGCAATCTTTGCTTGACATGTTGCTCCAAATTAAGACAATAGGAAATAGGTTCTAATAACAGAGGCCATGGATTGTGTGATCATTGAAATATTCGATGTTTACAGCAGAATATTCAAAGGGATTGCAAGGCCGGTTCTCGTGGGGATAAATTGAGCTGGGTAACTTGAAGCAACCATGCATGGCATTTAATATTCTTCAAGAGGCAAAAGGTCAAGGCGAGGAACTTGCTAAATATTTGGAATTTTGCAGGGATTTCGTGTGTAACGCATCTCGAGCGCATAATCAATGTAGTTCCTCCAGCCAAAGTTACAAAAATGTTGCATCGCACGAGGATGCTAATAAAGCAATAGTGGTGAGAGAAGATGTTGCCATTGTTCAAGAGAAAGAAGTAGTAAACAGTAGATTGAAGACATTAATAATCTCTCATTTTAGAGCAAGCAACCCTTCTTCCGCAGAGAATCGTCCAAATGATCTACCCCACTATCAAAAACAAGATATACCAGATTGTATTAGTTTCTATTAATTGTATTAGGGATTCGCAATATTCACTTCAGCGAGCTTCATCAATTAATTATGGAGTCGATTTTTGTTAAAAACCAATAATAACTTCGATTATTTTTTTTATGAAAAACAAATCATGAGAAGAGTTACTTTAAAAAAAAGCAATGGGAGGATGATAGTGGAAGTGGCAGTCTTGTAAAACGGACTTGATTAAAGATTGGAGAACAAGGCGGCTACAAGTAGAATTCAAAAGATGAGTTTGTTTTAGGCCGGTCCAGGCGATAATGACTCGTCGATACGAGTTCTTAGCTTGAAGTCCCGTCATTTTTATTTTATTTTTAAAGATGTGCGGCGCATTTATGTTAGATTAAGCTTTATTTATTTATATTTTATCTTTGATATATTAAATATTAACCCACACATTAGCAAGTACTAGCCTATCCATCATAGGGTTGAACACATGTTGGACTAGGAGGTTCTCACGGATCGAGTTTTATTTTGAATTAATTTAGAGGTTGATTTAGTTAGATTAAGCTAACTTGATTAATTAAATTAGGTAAATTTAATTAATTCAGGCAAATCAGAAGAGATTTAATTGGGTTAGCTTGACAATATTCTGATATTTTTAAAAAAATATATTATTTGATATTGACCAAGCAAATTCATTATCAGGTTAGGTTTAGTAATTATGTTATCTACATCAATATATATTTATCAATAAAAAAAATAAGATGGTGTTATTCCTTGAACATAAATTCTTAATCCAGTACTATTTTGAGTTTTATTGGTAGATTATATCACCCTTTATATCTAGCATAATACTAGTTTACAGTATCTTGCTTTCATGCGGCTTGACTAAAAAAAATTAAATATAAAAAAATATTTAGGTTATAAAAATTATTTGATATTATTATTAAATTTAGTTTTATTAATCAATTTTAAAATCTTTTGATATAACTCCTTATTTAATATAAGTTAAAAAATTAATCATGTGGAAGTTACTATAACTTAACCCAATAAATTTAAGAGGTTCAAAAATAATATAAATAAATAGTTAAAAATATAGATTGATTTTAAAATTAAAATTTATGAGTGATATTTTTTTAATATTAAAATATTGATATATTAGATTAATGTATTTAAGATAAATTAGTATAAGTTAGCGTAATGAAAATTTATAAAAACTTTTTGAGCCTACAGGTAAACAAGAGAAAAGCCTTCTAGACTTTAAAACTTGCCCCTACTTTTCTCTTACATTATGAGTCCTTGCCTGCTTAAAATAACTCAATAATATTATAAATAATATTATAAGACAAAACAATTTCATAGAAAGTTCATCTTTCTATATATATTATTTATTAATTTTCTTAAAATTGAAACATGCTATCAAACAATTAAAAAATTAAACATTTTGTCAATCAAAAATTTATTGATTTATTAAAAATAAATCACAATTAACCTACACAAATGAATTACTAACTTAATAACTTATCATTTCTTTAATTCCAAAATAACATTATCATTTCTTTAATTCCAAAATAACTCAATTCTTACCATTTTTTTTAAAAAAATTCTTAATCCAATAACTATTAAACACTTAATAAGTTAAAATATACTAAATCTCTAATTGTTATCAATTCCACACAAATTCTATTTTTCTCATATTAAAAAAACCACAAAATTGATAAAAATAATAATTAATACCCGACTAACTACCCATTATTTTTTCAATTCAAGAATAAATAGTATCAATTGACACCTTAATTGTTATTAGTTACACATTAGTTTAATTTTTTCTAAATTTTTAACAAAACCCATAATTTACTAAAATCAATTGAGACTGAACTAATTATATATAATTTCTTCAATTCAAGTTTATTCAACTTAAATTAACACTTTTAATTATTATTAATTCCAAAATAAATAAATTTTCCTAAATTTACAACTTAACCATAAAATTATCACAAGAAAAAATTGGTACCCATTATTTTTTCAATTTTCCAATACATCTAAATTACAAAATTACACTTAATTTCATCAAAAAATAAAGTAAGTTTATTTCTTTCAAATTCCAAACAAACCCTATTATACAAATTATACATCAATACAACATACATAATTATCATTATAAAACAAGCAAAACAAACACTTAAATATATAAGTAAAATATAAATATTACAAAAAAAAATTCGATGAATTCACTTAAAACATAAATGAGCAATTTTTGCTTACTCGGTGGGGTGCATCTTCTCATGAAATAGAATCAAGGAATCAAGGGATGAAAGTTGATGTCATTGGTGTGTAAGCGCCAGAGATTTCGGTGGTTGGATTTGTGAAGGGGGCTCCTAGAAATTTTTAGAGGGAGAGAGGGTTGTTGTAATTTTAATTGAAAGAAGAACAAGAAGAAACGAGGAGAAGAGAGGATTGTCAGGTTTTAATTTATTTTATAATAATCAACGAGTTGTTGATATGATTTTTTAATTTTTAATATTTTTATTCTACCATTGTTTTCGTCTAAAATTACAAATGAAAAATCATGTCACAATTTTCATTGGCAAACAATAATGAAATATTCTTTATTGTGTTTTTATTATTTTTTTAATTATTTTTTAATAGTGGGAGGAAGTTGTGGTAAAATAAAAACAACAATTTAAATAATTAAATAATATTATAAGTGCATTATAATTTATAAAATATTTTATAGAACTTCATAAGTTGAAAATATTTTCCAGTAAATAAACCAAGTTAGAAGATTGATTGTAAAATATATTTTATTAACTAGTTTTTTTATAAAATATTTTATGAGGAAACCCTTTTTAGAAAATATTTTTAAAAAACAAACATAAAAAAATTAAAAAATATTTTAGATAAAACACAGAAACCCTCATAAACAAATGAGTTTTCATTAAAAAAAAAAAGCTGGAAAGCCAGGCATGAGATTATCCAATATAGTGAAAACTACAAAAATAAAAAAGAGAGAGAGAGTGGCAAACCAAATCCAAAGAACATTATCCAATATTGTGCATGATATGGCCAAAATCACAAACAAATAAAGAATCCAAACTGGAGAATTTGTATAAACAAATATATACTTTACCGATAGCTCTCAAAATTAACGTTTCAGGTTTTACGGCATAAATATAGGGTTTTCAAATTATTTTGCACAGCGGGCATATATAGATCAGAATAAGCTGGTGTTTGGAAAAATATAAAACATAAATGGATAAAGTTGAAGATAAAATAAAGAATTAGAAAAGAAGGCCATGCAGGCTAAGCCATGGGCCCGAGATAAATAACAATACTCTAGCTGGGCTTATGATAACAGCCCACAGAGAATATGGCCGAGCACCCATAGAAAGGAAAGAACACTTGAACGACGTGTCTTCGCATTACCCATCCAAGATCATCTCTGCAACCTCACAAACTCTGCCTACCACGTTATAGAAAGGATTGTCCCATGACACTCTACACAACAAGTGCCCACATAGGAAAACAATTTGGAACACAAGATCAACACTAAAATAGTCGAGCATATTAGTGATGAGAACGTGAAAACGAAAATCATTTCTGAACGCTAAGAAGCTCTAGTTGCAAGGTTTTCCAATGAAAGCAGATGGTGATTCATAAAAGAAGAGGCCACAAAATAATTCTTTATGGAAATATTTAGTTGAGAAAAAGGAAATCGGATACCATCACATCCAAGTTGTATATGCAACATACAATGATGAGATGGAAGGAAAATTTTATGCATTATCTGACGTCTTCTTGTCCAAAATGAATGATGTGGACAAGAAGATATCAATGGCATTTTACTAGAATGAATAACTTGTTTTATTTTATAGTAGTAGTAACAATAATGATATTGTATTATCTAATGTTAACAGTAGATTATAATGTCTATTTTAAGCTAAAGATTTATTTTGTTTTGTTTTTAATATAATAAGTAAATATATATTTTTTTAGAAAATGATTAGGAAAACTCTACCAAAATCATACTTGCAAATTTCATAAAAGCAAATTCTAGAAATGTAAACAAAATCAATAGTGCTAAAAAAGATTCTCCAAATAAACAACAGGTATACAAGAAGCTCATCTCAGAGCCATGAATAATTAGAAAAGCCAATGCTCCCGGGCAAACAATAAAATACTTACCGTCTCTTCTCAAGAGCAAACAAGGAAAGAAAAACGATAGATGCTTGCAATCACATGGCATCGATATACATACAAAACTATCCAGTTTTCCTTTAGATACTATTGCAAGAACAGAGATAACTACACAAAATACAGGTAAGTGCAAACATGGCATGAAGAGTCAGTCACCAACGAGATTTTGAGGACCTACCATTCTTTACAAATTCATGCATCAAAAAGCTATGCTGTCCGAGAAAAGAGGATATAATGTTTATAATCCCAGAAGAAATTCAGCAAGTCTAACGTTTAAGAAATAAGGACAATTAGATATCTAAAATCACCATTCTTGCTTTCTTACACCATAAGAAGAAGAATGTTGCCTTAAACCAAAGTCATGGAATGGTCTGAAACTACTAAAATGAAAGCAATTAGATATGGTGAAAGGAGAATTCAATTGATAATCTTTAATAAAATGAAATTAACCGCAGAAAAGAGAATCCAATCCAACAAAATAAACTCATCCACATCCTACATCCGGGTGCCAGAACTTACTGGTTGGCTTTTAAACACAGACGAAAATGAAAAGTAAACAATTTCGAAAAGACTAGGTGTCTGAATTTCGAAAACATGTATCATGGATGAAAATTCTTGAACTACAATGAACCAAATAGATCTCCGCAAGAGTCCACGGATATATACAAGAGAAGCGGGCCACAGGTAATGGGAGTCCCATTACTGATACCAACAAAGTAAATCTACCTGATAGTGACAAACTTGTTGGTTCCATGTCTTGCCCAGTGAGCCCTTAAATCAATTGGGTTAGCAAAGTTATAACCTTCAGCCGCGAGCTTCTCCAGTACCTTCTTAAATGCACCCTGACTCATTTTCCTTCCAGCTATCCTTGCACCGCGTCTTTTGCTACTCATTGGCAAAGGATACATCGAGACATTTGTTGTGCAACATGCAGACTGCCATCCTCCACAGCCCCATCGATAACATTGCTGAGGAGTTCCGGTACATGAGCAGACCGGAATTGGGATACCTGAAATGTCCATATCAATCCCATTTATAACAACATCCACACTTTTCTTAGCTGGCTTCGCACGCTGAACTGTATTGTTGCTAACATCTTTTGGCTTTCTAGGTTTCTTAGATTTGGGAGTTTTGGGGGCGGTACCCCCAACTTGTCTTTTCTTCAACGAGCTACCTTCCTTACTTACACTAGGCTCCTCGATCCTACTCACCCTCTCATCCCTTGATGAATCGGGTGGCTGTAACATTGGCATGGACTGAGCTCCAGAAGTTTCAGGGTGAACAACATAACTAGGATTCGGGGGTAGCATATTTAAAAACTTCTCCCGGTTTATCCAACTATCCCTCATATAATTCATATGCATAGAGGCATCCGAAACCAAAGAATCACGCGGAAGGTAGGCTCCAGTGGCACCAACCATGATGTTATTCGGATCACGCCTGGGTAGGAGATGCTTCGAATCACGGTCTACCATGGCTGGCATTAGCTGGAGACCTAGTGGCTCCTTGTATGATGGTTCATAATAACCCCAATTGCGCATGTTCAATGCATCGTCGTCCATGGAAGCTGTACATTGTCAACAATACAGCAAAGGTGGGAAAAATCAGTTTTTCTGTTATATTTGTTAGCATACCCACTAATAACATTGCAATCCCGATATCAGCTTCTGATATGTTCCGGGACCCGTCACCAGCGGCATTGTCACCCTGATCATCGAGGCTATCAAAGAGTCCTCGAGTAATAAAGGCAATTACCTTTACCACTGATAAATACAAAACACAATGACGATGTTTTTCATTGATCATAATTCCCAAATCAACAGATCCAATGAATTCTCAGCAAGACAGAAGCATATGCAAAGAAATCAGCAGGAAATGCCATTCACAATGCCTGACATTTGCATCTAAACAAAAACGAAAAAAAAATATGAAATGACAAATAATTGTGTAAAAAAGTTTCATTTCCTCCAGATCTGAAAATGGGAAGGCTTTTAAGATTCCCCTAAACAAAAATGGGAAAAAATTAAAAAACAACAACAACAACAACAACAAAAGATGGAAAAGATTCCAGTTTTCAAATCACTTTTCAACATCTTCTGACGACGCAAACAAAAACCCATTTCCAGATCTACAATATTCATTCAAATATCAGAAAAATGGGAAAGCTTTCCTTTTAAAAAAAGCTTGACCTTGAACAGTAATAGATCTCTGCATTCAGGAAATAAATAACAAAGCAGAATAGATATTTGGGCACACAAGGCAGGTTTTCTCATAGCATATCATCAGGTCCCATATATTCAAAATTTTGAAAAGAGAGAGAGAAAAGAGACATGAGAGAGAAAACTTACTTGGGGGGTGTTAACGTCTCTTTAGGATTTTGCCCTTCTGGAGAGAGAAAGAGAGACAAAGGAGAGAGAAACCTGAAAGAGAGAGAGGAGAGAGGAGAGAGAAAACCCTAAAAATGAGAGAGAGGTAATGAGAGAGACGGATTTATAGTGTATTTTCTTTTTTAATTAAAAACAAATTAGAAAATCTAAGAGAAGATTTCAATGTTGTCTTTGCAGGGTATATGTTCTTATGTCACAACAAGCTCTCAATTCTTATCCTCTTTATCTTATATTCTTTCTGATTTGAGGGCCATCCAACTTTATCTTGTTCCTCTTTTTTGAATGGTTTTAATAAAGTGTAGAGGTGGGCTTTTTATTTATTTAATTCTTTTTTCTTTTAGTGACAAAAATGGCATTTTACGTTATTTTCGTGGTTTTGTGACTTTATCATAGCCTCCTATGCCACCATTGATTTCCCAAATAACACCAACATGACAAACTCCCTTTCCTTGAGGGTGTCGGGCAGGAAAGGAGCTTCCCCCTAGTTCGATCAAGGTTTTTTTTTTTGTTTTTTACGAAATTGATTAAGAGCACTTCACCTCTTTAAGAATGGAAATCGAAACTTGACTCCGAAATATATATTTTGCTTACAATTTCTATGTGCATTGCTTAGTGTGATGATTTGCAGGTTGGAAATTTAAGCAAAGCCGTAATCTTGACCACATCTATTAGCTGTAATGCCAATTAACTGTGATTAAGAAAGAAAATCGACAGCCTAAAAAATTCTTTAAAGGACATTAATAAAAAAAAAATTTATAAAAATATAAACACAAATATTATTAATATAATTTTTTAAAATTTTTTGCTATTAAATGATTTAATTATTGTTGCAGTTATTGTTATATGCATCCTTAAACAAGTTATTATCAGATTTCAATAATGTATGTTATTATGTTTTAAAAACAAGTTAGCTACATAATTAAGACTTCAGTTTTAAAATACTAAACATTGTATTGGAAAATTGTCAGGCATACAGTTACATGTTCAATCCCATTTATTTTTTCAAAGAATAATGAATTTAGAAATAGTAATTTGCTAAATTCAACATCATAGCAGAGCACGAAAGCTGTCGTATTTATAACTTAATAATAAAAAAATCCAATTTCACATTATTTATTGAAATAGAAAACAAGTACAACAACACAATTTGTTCAATAAAAACGAATTAAAGCGTACAATAACACAAAATAAAAATTAGAGGAATGACATTAAAAACCCGTACCTACCTAAGAGAGGGATCTTAGCCCAACAAATAAAAAGCCTGGGTCCTGGCCCTTTCAGACCAAATCCCTCAACAGATCTCAGCTGAGTTTGGTATGGGCTTATGATCCGTTATGGCTTCGGTTTTAATATTTTACCAATAATCTTTGAACAATAGATAACGCAATCTCAAATTCAAAATCTCTTTTAACTGTTTTTCAAGTTTCAATGAGATTATTGTGAAATAACTATTGAGAAGTGATTGACTCAACGTACCCTAATGAATTGAACGTTATCCGTATATAATCCCAAAGTTTAAGGTTTGGTTTATTAATTAATAGTTAATTAATTAGATGTTTATATGCTCAAAACTTCTCCTCTTCCCTCATTCTTCTGATCTTTTTTTTGTTAAAAACAAAAAAATAAACCTTTCAAGCAAGTTGTCATGGAATAAAGCTTTCAAATTGATAACATATATTGATGCAAACTAACCATAGGAGTAGTTGGCCAAGAAATGTTGCGTTTATGTCTGTCCATCCAAAGTTAAAATCAACATTTCCGAGCTGACCATAGAATTTTCCGGAATGTAAAGAAGTCTATTGGTTATTTAGTTGCATGATCAAAGCATGGTTTCATTTCTTTACTTCACAAAAGCATTTCATGGCATAGGTTGCCGCGATAGATTTGCATGGAGGTCAATTTTAAACAAATCACGCGTCAAGTGAGTTATTCCTAGCTCAATTTGATAAGCTGGTGTGCTCTTTTGTGTTCTCTTCAAGTTTATGTTTAGGCACTAAGTGTGTGAACGATTAAGCAAGTTATAAAGGTATAAGGCTGTGCTGCTTCACTTTCTCTCTTGAATTTTTACTCGATGCCTAGAGTTTCTTCTTTTCTTTCCTTGCTTTAGCAATCTTCATTCTCCTTGCTTTCATGATGTCTTATTTGGACCTAATTAGCAGCAAGAAAAGGAAGAGAGAAGAGAGAGTGTTCAGGTTCAAGATTTTTGGTGAAAATGGCTACCCAGTTGAGTTTGATGGGTCATTCAAACAAAATATCAAAAACCTTCTTGAACTTGGGCATTTTGAGAGAAATATTTGCAGTAGACTGCCAAGCTGGTCATTTAAGCTTGAAGTCATACGCCAACCTTCTTTTCACATCTTGTTGTTTGTTGTCGAGGAACCAATTGAGGCATCACTGGAACATCATTGCAAGCACTGCCAGTATGTTGGTGAAGTCTTGATTCCCTAGTTCAGTGCTTTAATTCTCTTTCGTTACCTACATTGAATAAATATTTTGGTTTCTGTCTTGAACAAGATAGATTGACTCCTTAGCATTCTAGAACTCGTGATAACATCCTATCTATAGTAGTTGGTATAGCATGCATGCAATATGTGCTTAATTTATTAGTCAAACGATTTCTTGCCTTGCATAATTAAGAAAAGAAAAACAGTTATAAAACCAAACACGGGCATGTGGTATAATGTTGCTGGTAACTAGTAAAAACTGATTATGGCACTTTGTACAAGTTTATATTGCAGAATCATGCACGACATTAATTAGCTCTGAATCAGCTTCAATTTGAGAACCTGATTTATAGATGTCTTTTCTAACATTCTTACATAGGAGGCATGATGTTGGTGCGGTACTGTAATCTTTGTACTAAGGACATTTGCTAGCTTAAATTCTTTATTGGATGATCCTTCTCCCAAGTTAATCTATGCTTTTTGTAAGCATGCATAATGCAGATTAAGAATATATATGTGTGTGTGTGTGTGTGTGTGTGTGTGTGTGTGTGTGTGTGTGTGTGTGTGTGTGTGTGTGTGTGTGTGTGTGTGTGTGTGTGTGTGTGTGTGTGTGTGTGTGTGTTAATTGGTGTGTTTTATTCTCTCACTAAGCTGGTTGTTCCTTTATAATATAGCTCAGGCTGGGGTCAGAATATGATTTGCAACAGGAAGTATCACTTTGTTCTACCTTCGAAGGACATGGAAGCAGCTTTTTTGAACTGTCGAGATGGGGCAATTTCAACAAAAGACAACTTCAATTTAGTGCAATTACAGGGCCATATCATGCATGGTATCTTCCACTCTAATGGGTTCGGGCATTTGCTGTGTGTCAATGGGATGGAAGGAGGTTCCAACTTGGCTGGATGCCAGATCATGGAATTTTGGGATCGGTTGTGCACGGGATTGCGAGCAAGGTTAGGCATCTATCTCGTAACTTTTTATTTAACTATTTGTCACTTGAGAGAATTCTGTAATCGTTTGTGAACTTTACTAATAAGAACTGGCTTAACATGCAGGAAAGTGAGCTTGAATGACATTTCACAGAAAAGAAGCATGGAATTGAGACTCCTCCACGGTGTAGCATTCAGTGAACCATGGTTCGGTCGTTGGGGTTATAAATTCGGGCGTGGAAGCTTCGGGGTCACTCAACCAATGCACCAGAAAGCCATTGAAACTATACAAGGCATGCCCTTATGCATACTTGTCCATTATCTTGGGAATTCTAATCATCATATTCCAGTCATTCTCTCTAGGTACCAAACGGTATCAGATCATTCTTTGGTGACTCTTGGTGACCTATTCCGCTTCATGTTAGAACTCAAGACCCACCTTCCAGAAGAAAATTGTGTCGATAGCCATATTGTGAAACCTACCTGTAGATGGTCTCCAAAACGAGTTGAAATGGCAACAAGGGTGATTGTGGAAGCTCTAAAAAGGGCTGAATTTAGGTGGGTTTCAAGACAAGATGTTAGGGACGCTGCCCGTGCCTATATTGGCGACACAGGTTTGCTAGATTTTGTGCTAAAATCACTCGGAAACCATGTAGTAGGGAATTATTTAGTTCGGCGCTGCTTGAATCCAGTAACAAAGGTTTTAGAGTATTGCTTGGAAGATGTCTCAAATGTATATCCTGAACAACAAGGTTTGGTCACCAACAATTCAAAAATGAAGGGTAGATACAGGATGACAAGGCCTCAACTAATGAAGGACATGCTCTACTTGTACAGATGTATCCTCAAAGACCAAAAACCAGCAATGAACCAAGGGATTCTTAGCGCAATACCAGCAGCTACAAGGATAATTCTTGACACCAAATACCTTGTCAAAGAATATAATGGCGAACTGCCATGGAAAATTCATCACACCGGCCATGAGGAAGCTGGGAAAATGACACTGTATTGCACTGTTTTTTTAATAGACAAACAAGAGAGCAATGAAGTAATGAAAAAGGAAATGCCACCATTGGAATGCATCACCTTGAAAAACAACGCTACCTTCAATGAGCTTAAGCTAGAAGTGGAAAGGAAGTTCAGGGAATTGTACTGGGGATTGAAAAGCTTCGTTGTAGAGTCAATAATGAACTTGAATGTGAAGGGCACGGATTTGGTTTCCGAACTAGTTGAGGTGGGTCAAAGAATTGTGTTAGAGGGGAGCAACGCAAAGAGCGGGACAATCAACGAGTTAATATATGAATGTGGCGCTAATAACCGAGTCGTAGATTGTGCCTGTGGAGCCAATGAAGATGATGGTGAGAGAATGATATCTTGTGATATCTGTGAAGTTTGGCAGCATAGTAGATGTGTTCAAATTCCAAATAATCAGGAAATGCCTCCTATATTTCTCTGCAGCCGCTGTGAGAAGGAAATCATGATTTTACCATCTATGCCATAGCAATTGTATATCCTTTTTCTTTCCTTTGAGATGTGACTTTAGAATTTAACCTGGCTCCTATCTATGTTGTTCGCGTTTTTATGGTGTCATCGAAGCAAGCACGCTTCCATTATGCAGTCAGTCAGTCTACACTCTTCTTTTCACTTCGTCTTCTATTTGTTTTTTCCCAATGTTATATAGTTTATGTTTTGCTGTCTAATCCAGGGATCAGCCTTGAAGAGTACAAGGACGTTCATGATGGAGGACCGGTGTTGATTGGGCTGCTATTGCCTTAAAATTGGACTTGTGTAGCTAGGGCCACGGAGACTAAACAGGCCTAAAAGCCCAAAATACAGTCCATCCAATGATTACCATGCATCTTCAGACTTCTAAGTAATCAACACAGGAAAAAAAAAAACAAAAACAAAAACAAAAACAAAAACCATATTGTCAGAAAATTTTCTTAGACTATTTTGGGGGGGGGGGTGGGGAAATCACCACGTCTTGGAGTCTTTTTTTAGAACAACCACCATCTCGGCTCACAGTAGGACTAGTAAATTATGGAATCTTTCATCAGGTACTGTTTTGGTACCGATCAATAATTCAAGAGAGATAAAATAGAAAGTGTATTTAGTATTTTAGTAGTTTTTATAATTATAATTTTAAAAAATTATTTTATAAAAGGTATTTTTATTTAAAGTTGATTTGATATTTACATGTATTGTGTTAAAACTATGTTTAAAATTAAGATTGAACTAAAAATAATTTAATGTATTTAATTAAAAATATTTTTAAAATTAAAGTTATAAAATAACTAAAAAATAGATATTAATATTGATGATTTTTAATTTAAATATTATAAATTTAACTATTATTATTACATCATAAAATAAATAATATTTTATATAAAATATTTTTTATTATTTTATTAAATTATTTGCAATTCTATCACGTATAAAATTCATTGAACAATGACTATAATTTTTATTGGTTTTTAAATATATAACAATATCAGGTAAAATATCATAAGAAATAAAATTAAAATTACAATTAAATTCTATAAATATTACATTATCATCTAATTTTTTTAATTTAATTATATAATATTATTAGATACTAATTTTTTAAATAAAATATAATTTTAAAAAAAATTATTTTAATAGGTTGGATTTTATCCAATATATTTAAATCTATATTGAATTTGGTTAAGCCATGAATAGCAAAGAAGCTCTCCACTGTTCAAGTGGAGATGGCAGAAGAAGAAGAAGCAACTTTAACTTGCTTTAGGTTACCCGGCATCTTTAAAGTAAATTATATTGGATGCCATCGACAATAAATTATATTTAGTAATGAATTAAGTAGTTTATTTAGTATGTTTTTTTAAAAAAAAACACAAACACTGCCTCAAATACATACGGCTCGGATTCTACTCGACCACAGCCTTGATTGTTGGATACGGTGGCGAAACTTTTTCGAGTGCTTCTTAATCTTGAGAAATTATACATCACACAAGTATACTGTAACAATGATTCAATTTAATTTTATTAGTAGTAGAGCTTCGTATGACTCAAGCACAGATTTCTAACATTCAACGTTGAAAGCTTGTTTGTCAATCGTGAGCTTTATAGCCCAACTCAGAAATATAGACTCGGTAGAGACTTAAAACCAGCTACCTCTCAAATTTCATATCTTCGTTTCGTCTCTGATTTGGATCACACGATCCCATGGCAACACGATGCATGTATAGAGATCCGGAGATAAAAGAAATTAAAACTATAGTTATTATAATTTATGCATTGGATCTGGGAAAACATAAATTGATATTTACCAAATAAAAACCCGAATTTCCTAAAAAAAATTCAGACATGAAGGAAGCAAGAGCCCCAGCCCATATCCGAAGCTCTATTATAAACCGTAAAGAATGATGGGAAGTTAATCCGAAGAAGCGCTGTTTATTATTGTGTTTTAAATAGGGTTGAGTAGAATTTAATTTTTTATTTAAAATTATTTTGTTTTGATATGTTGATATTAAAAATATTATTTTAATATATTTTTATAAAAATACTTTAAAAATGATAAAAATTATGAAACTATGAAGTTCAGTAGTTGTGAGTGACTTCTTGAAATTTTCTGGGTTTGCAACAACTAGTGAGCGGTGATGTCCGAACAAATCTATACCAAAGCACGGTTGTTTGTAATAATTGTTTACTGTAATTAAATTTAATTATGGTATTTAAATTAAATTAATATAATGAATAAGTTGAATTTAAATGATGTGACGTGCCAAAATTTGAAGAGGACTTGCTTTGTTGACTTTTAAGGATGGAACTCCCTTAAGGCACAAGCATTTGTCTTTATCTTCCCTTTCCTTTAATCTGCTTTTTATCCCTTGGTAACTTTTTTCCCCTACGAATTTTAATTATTCATATAACAGAGCACGTTGGCTTTTCAGGCCCTGACAGTACCTACCAGAGAAAATTGCAGTCTCTTTCTCTCTCGGACAAAAAAACATAACATAAAAAATAATTAAGAGCACAAAAGAATCTCTAGAAAACAAAATGAAAGTTCCATGAAAGTGAGAATACAAACAAAGTGAAACAAACAAACAAAATCTTCTCTCTGATGCCTCGAAAGTAAGTAAAAGGAGCGTGTGATGGGCATATATGCCATGGGATCCTGGATTGCATCAAGATCCCTTATCCCAGCTTTGGTTCCCTTCTCAGGATATTAACAATCCTAAACAAGACAAATGCCTCAGGTTTCAGTGCAGTAACCGCGGGCTACTACTTGCCATCAGGAAGTGACTGCGTGGCACTCATTATCTGCTCTCTTCTTCCCAGTTCTCTGCTCTCCCTGGATGATGCATCGACTGCATGTTCAAATTCAAGTAAGCAGTAAAGAACGTACCTGAAAAATGCCTACAATGCTTTGCTTACGAGTTTCAAAGAGTGAAGTTTAACTGTTGGGAAGGAAATCAAGCCAGTTGGAGTCTTGCTAAAAGTCAACAGATTGTTTAAAATATGATTTATAGGCTTAAGCTATGTATGCTTTAATTTAATTTGGTTGATTAAACTAAGAGAAAAATCATTGCATTAATTTGGGAATCCTGGACAATTGGGAAGGATGATTGCCACCCACTTGCTTTTTTGAATGCAGCATGTGTTCACAGTCCGATTCCATCATCTTCTTGTTCTTTCCAGCCCGACAAACAAATACAAGCATCTTCTCTCCTTTCTGTCATGACTGTTGAATACAATTATCTCCGCTCAGCTGTCATTCCCAATTTGCATTTTATAAAGTAAGAGCATTTTTTAGGGTAACAAATTTTCAAGTTATTAAAGGTTTTGTTGAACTGATTTTTTTTTTCTTTTACTCGATGATACTGAATATTCTTTGATAAGCTTTCACGTGAATTCTTGTGCTTAAACAGCAATGAAAATTATATTTTATATATTATTTTACTGATGCAACCAAGTTCTGAAAAAAAAAAGAAAAAAAAAAACAATCCATGCTGGATTTTAAAACTATGAAAACTAAGATTTATTTGCCCTTCTATATATTTTTTTTCTTATATAATGAGATGAGTTTCAAACCTTTTATTCCTTTTTTTTGTCAAAATTAATATAATTAATTATGAATATGACTTGATATTATATCATATAAAAAATAATAATCTACGTATGGTCACAGAAGAAAGAGAAGTAGAGGGGTCTAGCCCTCTGTATTAAATTATGTGTAAGACTGATATAATTAATTTCAATAAATAAATTTCACAGAATAATAAAAGTAAAAACCCAGACATTTTATAAAAACAAAATTAACTTAATTAATTATAGATATGAAAATATATGAACAAACCATCGGTGTATTTAAAACAAAGGCCATTTCTCCAAGCAAAAAATCGTGTACTTTTAATTTGTATTCAATTCACACAGGAAGTTTTGCATGTTCTGACTTGACAAGGCCGACGAGCCTAAGTTATCAAATAGAGTTATTGAGTCGTCGGCCGATGGCCCAGTATGCGCCATAAATCCCGAAAGGAGCTTAGTTTTCTTTTGCAGAGAAGCTGGTAATATGGTTTATCCATGTAAAGGAAACTGCTCGGCCATTTATTTGATATTTGCTAAAAATATTCCATTTCTCGCGCTTCATGTTCTAAATCTTCATCAAGGGACCTGATAATCTTTCATATTGTATCCTCGTGTCTAAAGTCTTTAATTATGCTTGCTATCAAAGTCTGTGATACACGTATATGCTGCAACTTTAAAGGACTTTACAGGGGAGAGTTTGGTAGTGTTATAGTAATTGTTTTTTAAAATATATATTAAAAAATTATTTTAAATATTAATACAATCAAACAACCTGAAAATAAAAACTGATTTAAAATTTAAAATATTTTTGATAAGTAAAAATAAACGGGTAAATTCCCCTTATTTTTGTGGATCAGTAACGGGAGATGTGGAACTCATCTTAACTCGGTGTCGTGTCAAATCAGTTTCCCGTCTACTTAGAATTTATCTGATGCACGTCCAAAAAAACGTGAGACCTAGTTCCTCAGCAAAAAAAAAAAAAAAAAAAGTCAAGAAGTCTAAGAAAAAATGAGTAACAATTTTATGCATTTTCTTTCGCTTGGGGACAGAACAAGGCCCTGTATTGGGGTCAACTGAATCATCCTAACGCAGTACATGTATCTGTCAAGGAACTCTACTTTTATTCTCTTGTTGAAAAAAAAATAAAAACAGGACAAGTTTCATTCATGTCGAAACAGGAACCGATTGCAACAGCACCGCTCATTAATTTTGTTTTTATTTTTTCATGTTTTAAAAATATTCTTTAAAAAATTAAAAAAAAATATTTTTTATTTTAAATTAATATTTTTTTATATTTTAATATTATTTTAATACACTGATGTTAAAAATAATTTTTTAGAATTAATAAAAAATATTATTTTAATAATTTTAAAAAATAATTATAATTACAATAGAAAAAAATCTTGTGCATGTGCTCGCAGTCCATGTTTTTTGGGCAAAATAAAAGTCAGTATAAAACATGAAATTCTATGATATTTAAGTTAGTTAAAAAAGGGTAATGCATGAGAGAATGAAAGGACTGAAAATGCAGGAGAAGGATAATTATGGTATCTTTTTTTTTTTTTATTAACATGGGTGTTCGGGCTAGTTTACACGTACCACGACTAATCTCACGGTCCACTGAACATCCTGCAAGCCCAGTGAACAAGTAAGACACCGCGGGAATGACAGGCGTACCACACAGAAAGGAGCCAGCAGATATAAAAAGGTAACTACTCGCCAGCCCCACTGTCACTGGGACTCGAACCAAAATTCGAAAGAAAGCAAGCGGCGTCTTACACCACTGAACTACCAGCTGCTTGTATGGTACTTTCTTTTTGAGTGTGGTTCATGTTGTTCAGTCGACTTTCGCACCTGCTGATCTATACATCGAATCTTAAGGGTAAGAGTGCAAAATTACTTGCAGAGATAATAATAGGGAACCCTTTTTATCGTGAACGAGTGCACAATTATGTCATGCAAGGATGAATTATTCTGGCAGATGTTCGATATCCTGGTAGCTTGTGAAATAAGGCTTTTCAGAAGGCGTTGTTCTGTCAATTTGCAAGATAGAGAATTCAAGTGACGTTGTCCTGATGAATTCATGGAGGCGTTGATCTAGCTTGTAGAATGAGAACTTAGTTTGAGTGGTTAGGCGTGAAAACTCGTGTGGCGTGCTGTCTGTGTTAGAAAGGAAGAGCCGCCATTTCAGAGGAAAAATGAAAAGTATATGGACTTTCTCGGCATTACAGGCCGCCTCGGCTGTGCAAAAGACATACTGATCTCCCAGCAAACGTTACCCAGTTAACTGGATTTCGTATCAAGATAATTTTTTATTTTTATATTTTAAGATTTTTTGTATTTTTTATTTGTTTAAAATTAATATTTTTGTAGAATTTTTAAATTATTTTAATGCTTCTAATATTTTAAAAATAATAAATATTATTTTAATAAATATTCAAATAAAATATATTTTAAAAAATATAGCAAAAATGACATCACCTAAGGCCAAATGGTTCCTCCCTTTTTTATGGCATGAAAGGAAAAGGCTTTTATTAAGATGGGGAAATAGTAGAAAATAATTGTTAGGAGAACTAAGATCAGGTATATTCAAGAACTGAATTGATGGTCTAAATCAAATCATGTAACTGTAATGCCTTGTACTTGCAAAATGTAAATATAAGTATTATCAGTGAAAACCTACCACCAAAAAAAAAATATATACTTGATTTTTTAAAAAAAAGAAACACGGCTCAAAAGTGGTCACATCTACAGTTGAAAGTTTAAAGAATATGATTATGATTATACAGAGAACTGAAATATAATGGTGTTTTTTAATGGTGAATTCACTTTTTATTTAAATAAAAAAAAGGCTTTCTCATTTGTTGGTGGCTGCTGTAATGTGGCATTTTCATTTGCCATTTTTTAATTTTTTAAATTTTTTTTTAATTTTATCCTTCTTCTCTGTCACATTGTTTTAAACATTTTTTTCATTTTGCATGCTAGCATATTCATAGTTTTACATATTGTTGCATTGTTTATTGAGCATTGATTTTCCATTATTAAAAATAGCAATTAAGATATAAAAAACAAATTTGACATAAAAAAAATGAAAGCTCGCTTTTGTTATTTTTTAAAAATTAGGTACCAAAATCAATGTTAAAAAAAAAAGAAATTAGAAAAAAAAATGAATTGCCAAAGTCACACTATTAACATGTCACACGTTGATAGGAATATCTCAAAAAGATAATTTTAAAGGCTATCAGAATGTACTGCAATAGGATTATGAGAATATAATTATGATTATTTTTTAAAATATTTTTTATTTTAAAAAATTATTTTTAAAATTAATACATCAAAATTATTTAAAAACAGCAAAAAAATATTATTTTTAAAAAATAATAATAAAATAAAAATTATTTTAAAAAATTATTTAAAAAATACAAAAACAAATAGAGGCAAACTCGAAGAAAACACTTTGATTACTCACATAAGACATTCATTTCTCATTTTATTTTATTTATTCCTTAATTTTCTAATAGTTATTTAAATTAGATTCTGATTTTTTAATAATTTTTAAATTTAGTCTTGAATTTCATCACAACAAATCTAATAATAATTTTATTAAAAAATAGATAAAATAGCCAAACAAACCGAAGAGAAGATATACTCAAATCTCTAAAAATTATTATTGTGCCCATGTTTAATTATCCAATATATGCATTTTAAAATATCATCATCTTATCCACAATACAATACGAGCAGATAACTAGTTATAACAAAACCTAAACCTAGGAGGTTTTCATTGTTCACAAGCGGTACTTTAGAGATTTGAAGGTCTTCTTTAGGTATTTCGACTATCTTGCATAATTGTTTTTTGCCTAATCATTTTTGTCCTTATGTCATAATTTCATTTTAGGCCTTCAAACTTTCACAAATTTCATTTTGCTCCCTTCAAAATCTGAATATGTTTTACCGAGTCTTAAACTTTACATTCACGAGGAGGCATGGGCAAAGGACAGGATACTAAAAACTGGTGTCTGGTACGGAAGATTCAGGATACGTACACATATATACATACATATATATATATGTGTGTGTGTGTGTGTATTAAGTTTTTCTTTTGCAAGAAGCATCGAAATAAGCATCAAGGGTGCATGAGTTGCTAAAATATGTGAACCTACACGGTAGCAATAAGACTGTTAAAGCCACATTTTTCATTTCCTTTGATAATAATTCTTCAATTATTATTGAAGTAGATTATATTGTTTTGTTTTGATATTGTAAAATCAACATATATATATATATAAATTTTAAGAAAATTAATATATTTTAACTAGCTAATCTTCCATACGTATCCCATCTAGCTTTGTTCCTCCTCCTCCTCCTCCTCCTCTTTTTTATTTTTTTTAATATCTAACTGTGATGAGAGGTGATCAGAGGAGTATGATGTGATGTCACGTGTAAGAGAGCTCTGGACTGCATTTATACATACAAATTTCAGTTACAGTGTGATGTGAATGATGACTGTTTGTTTAGATGCGGAGAAGGATGTTTTTTTGGTCTCTGTCCAAAATGTTCTGAGTCTGTGGGCTCATAGATTTACGCATTAGTGATTGGGTCAGTTTTTTTTTAATATGAATATTCAAATTGATTTATATATATTTTAATTAAATTTATAAATATTAAAATTAATAATTATATAAATATTTAATGTTATTAAATTTATAAAACAAATCTAAAACCGAATAATTGAATTACACCCCTTGGCTCTCTCTCTCTCTCTCTCTCGCGTACCTGTAATGTATTAAACTGTAGATGGAGCTTTGTATACAAGACTTTGCCTCTCGATCTTTACCTGATCAAGATGCGGCGAGGGTCAATGAAACAACGACAACAACAAAACTATAAGAAACCTCACGGCTGAACAGAAAAGTTAAAAGAAAAAAGAAGAAGTTGATTTCAGAAAGCAAATAGCTTTTCTTTCTTCTTCTTTCTATCTTTCTCCATGTTCTCCCAAGCTAGCTCTTAGCTCTCTCTCCCTCTCTCTCTCTTTCTCTCTCTACCCATTTTCTTTCTTTTATCATCAGTAAAGCTGAAAACCCCACTACACCAAAAATACTCCAAACACCTGTACAGCTAAAGATTGATTTGTTTCACTTCACCTCCAACAGCATATAGTCACCAGAACCCCCACCCATGCTAGACAGCATCACCACTTCAACTGCTCCCTCTCCTTCCCCTGATCCCTTCACGAGTTCCTTAGATAATGGGCTCGCTAATAAAAGAAAAAGAAAACCTGCAGGCACACCAGGTAGGAGCACTCCAAGGACAAAAAAACAAGAATAACCCACATATCGAAACTCTCTATCCTTTGTGTATTCATCTCATTTCACTTCACTTCACTTCTTCTTCTTCTTCTTTTGCAATCTAATTCATGGGTTTTCTTTCTTATTCTAATCTGCTTAATTAATCTTTTTCTTCGTTTGTTTTAAAAAATAGATCCAGATGCAGAGGTTGTATCTCTATCGCCCAGGACCTTACTAGAATCAGACAGATATGTCTGTGAGATCTGTAGCCAAGGGTTTCAAAGAGACCAGAACCTACAAATGCATAGGAGAAGGCACAAGGTACCATGGAAGCTACTGAAACGGGAGACACAAGAAGTGAAGAAGAGAGTTTATGTATGCCCTGAACCAAGCTGCTTACACCATGACCCTTGCCATGCTTTAGGAGATCTTGTTGGCATAAAGAAGCACTTTAGAAGGAAGCACAGTAATCACAAGCAGTGGGTTTGTGAGAAGTGCTCTAAAGGTTATGCTGTTCAGTCTGATTACAAAGCTCACCTCAAAACTTGTGGTACAAGAGGTCATTCTTGTGACTGTGGCCGTGTATTTTCCAGGTACTCTTCTTTTTGTTAATAATCCAACCCTAAAAAATCCCCACGAGCATAAAAGGACATGTTTTTCCTTTTAGGGATTTTCATCTTGCTGTTGGTTTTATGATAATGATTCCACAAAACAAAAGCAAGTCTGTTTTTATTTTTCTAAATAATCTTTTACTTGGCTGTACCAAATCCGAGAATGATTTCCATTTCTGTAGCACATGACTTCATTAATGCCTATATAAACGATCTAGGCCAACCAATGTCAGTTCAAGGAGCTGTGAGTGCATCACTGTTCCCCAAGACAGTTTACATTATAGAAGTAAAACCCAATTAATTACTTGTAGCACGGAAACAAACTGTGCGCTCAATTTGCATACACAGACCCCATCCCACCTTTTTTTAAGGCTATATTTATTTAATATATAAACTTTATATGGTCAATTGTGCAAATCCTTGAGCATTTTTATAATGCTTGTTTCTTAGCATCCCTACACGTAGAGAACCTTAAGTATGCCTCCTTGACTTGGTTGTAAATGCCGACCTCGGCTTTTAAAAGACACCAAGAATAATCCACGCCATTAAACTTAACAATCACTTTCAACCAGTCACGTTCCTTGTCTTTTTAGGGTGGAGAGTTTCATCGAGCACCAAGATGCTTGCACAGTAAGGCGAGCCCAGCCTGAGCTACAGGCATTGCAGCCAGCCTGCTCATCCAGAACCGCCTCAAGCACCAGCCCTTCAAGTGATGCCAATTTTAGCATAGTTCCGTTACCAGGGATACCAATGTCAAAGGCAACCGAACCGGTTTACTTGTACTCGGATAGAAATGATGCATCCACTAGTCAGCAAGAACACAATCTTGAACTTCAGCTCCTACCAGCTTCAAGCCCTCACTTGCCACAAAATCCTGACGAGGGTTATGCTACAAATTTGAAGCTTTCAATAGGGTCAAGTGATAGTTCCAAAAAAAACGAACAATTCAAGGCCATTATGGATCCAGGTGACCCGAAAAGAACTTATGAGCCTACACTAGAAGCAGCAAAGTTAGAGGAGTTTGCTAATGAACAGTTGAGGTTGGCTGTAACTGAAAAGGCCTATGCTGAGGAGGCTAGACATCATGCAAAGAGACAAATTGAGATGGCTGAACTGGAATTTGCAAATGCGAAGAGGATAAGGCAACAAGCTCAAGCTGAGCTTGAAAAGGCTCAAGTTTTGAGAGAGCAAGCTACAAAGAAGATTAGCTCTACCATTATGCAAGTCACCTGCCAAGCTTGCAAGCTACAATTCAAACTATCAACGGCTGCTGCTTCGGCAGACGAAACCTCCCTTGCTATGAGCTACATGTCCTCAGCAACTACTGAAGGGGACGGGGAGTGATACCCCAAAGATTTCATGCAAACTGTATCAAGCAAACCTTCTCCCTTTGTTCTGTTGTTATTAATATTTGTTCATTTAAATGGTCTGTTGTAACTTGTAAAAAAAAAAAAAAAATCTCTGCCTATATCAAACTCGGTGTTTTTGACTATTGTTATTGCTAGTTAACTAAACTGGGATGTGGGATGGTGTAACAGTACATTTGCACTGATTTAATATAAATATCTTCATTTATTTGAAAGAAAAATAGCTAGCCAGACACCATTATATGAGGTTTCAGTTTGTACTGAGCAAGAATTGAGATTCCATACGTAATGACCCATATATATGCAGTGCAATATTTACAAGGAGATTCCAAGGAAAAAACTGATTCTTACAGTTACAGAGACCATAGAACTCATGGATGCCATTGTAAGACGACAGGATGTCTCGTGAATACCGCACTTGATAAATTTGTAGTTTCTTAATTATAAGACCGAAATGCTTCAAATCTTCGGGTTTTTTTTTTTTTAATGTACATATATACTCTCCTAATTCCATGCTTGTTACTAATAAAGATGGAGAATTCTCTCCGGAGACATGATCATGAATAATATGATAGCTTCTATGCAAAAAACACCTCCTTGAGTATCCTTTTTTGCCTAGCTAATAATTAAGTAGTTTGTCAATTGGCATGTGACCGTTGGTTTGAATATGCATTTAATTACGTTTTGGATTAATATATAAAGAATAGAATTGTGGCAACAAAAGGTGTAATCATGGGAGATGGAGGGAGCCGACTTAAAAATTACATTCATGGATCTAAGATTCATGCACAGCTTTAAAGGTTTGTAAACAAAAGCATGCATGTTGAACTGTCTGCGCGACCCTTTCTTAGTATATATGTAATTATGCATGACATAAGGATTACTGGCAATATGCCTCTAAGTTCGGGCGATTAGATTTCTGAGGACCATAGCTTGTATAAAATAGGAAGAACCTTTCAAAGGACCTATTTTTTAACCCAAATTCAATGTTAGTATAAGAGAGAATGAGAGAGACAAAAGAAAGGAAGAGTCTTTAAAGAGCGAGAAGGGAAGGGAATGTCATTTTCATCGCATTTGTGTCTCCTTTAAATGCTTATAAAAACACCATGTTTTTCAGCGCCACAGCTGAGATGGTTATAGACAGGCACTCGTCCCTCTCAACGTAAACAACACACAAACTTATATATATATATATTTCTCTCCCTCTCTCTAAAACACACACATCCTTTGAGAATCAGGAGGGGTTGCAGAATTATACAGCGCAAGAGAGAGGGCACAGCACCAATTTCATTTAATGCAGAGGCCAATGCATGACTCCCAGTTATAAGACCTGATTTGTAGTGGTGATTAATCATAAATAATAACGGCACCAGCTGATTTTCTTTCATAGTTTAAGCCAAAACTACAAAAGCGAAATGCAGAGGCAAAGAGATGCACCAAAAGGCTAAAAGGGTTTCCATTGCTTTCCTTGCTTTTTTCTTCCTTTAGTGGGACCCCTTGCTCCTCTTTCCCAACCTTTTGATGCACCTTCCTTCCATGTTCTGTCCTCTCGGCGACGATCGGTGGCACTTCCGTTATTTTCAATCAGTTTTAGGGCTTCGCTTTTTTACAGCTATTTCTTCTTTTTATTATTTTTACTATTACTATTAATAAAACTGGGTGTTTTTTTATTTCTCTGTCCTTTCCCTTTTAACAGTAAATCTTTCTTCTTCTTCTTTCTATCAATTTTTCTGGTTTTCCTTTTCTCCTTTTTCTTCCTCCGTTTACGTAAACAGTATATTTTTTTGGATTTTCTCACTGTTCTTACTACTCATGGCCTTGTTCACGGGAACAGAGCTTCATTTTTCAATTTTTCTTGGCACTATTCTCAATGAATTTTTTTCCACTTTTTTGTCTTCATGAACAGTCTATATTCTTCGCTTTTCTTTTGTTATTTTGCTCTATTTTTACTATACATATGGATGTTACCATTTATTTCCACTATTCACATCAACAATGCGATTTTTATTTGCACTATTCACATCAACAATCCATTCCTGCTTTTTTTATTTATTTTGCAAGCCAGAAAGATTAGGGTGTTGTTCAATTTTTTTCCTTTTTCACTACTGATGTGAACATAAATTATTTTTATTTTTTTCACTAATAAAAAATTATTTTATAATGATAATAGCTACAAAATATTTTTATCAAAAATCTCTAACGTGATAGCCTACAAAATAATTTTTATTGGTAATTTTTGTTGTTAATTACTAATATAATTACCAATAAAATAAAAAAAATATTATATAAATAATTTCATTATTAAGATGACATGTTATTTTTTATTAATAAATTTTTTATCGGTGTAAATCATTTTTTTATGGTATTATGTTGCTATTAACGTGAACAAACTTTTTATTTTGCATGATTTATATTATTCATTATATTTTTCATGTAATATTGCATTTCTCTTTTTAATTTTTTTCTTTTATTCTCACTATTTATATGAAAATGCAATTTATGTTAGTGCTGTTTATACTAATAGCGATTTATTTTTACTATTCACATGAACAATCTATATTGGTTTTTCTTATCTCTCTCTTCATTATTCACAACAAGTGTAAATTTTTTGGCAATTTTCACAATAATAATGGATTTTGTTTTCATGTAATATTGCATTTCTCTTTTTAATTTTTTTCTTTTATTCTCACTATTTATATGAAAATGCAATTTATGTTAGTGCTGTTTATACTAATAGCGATTTATTTTTACTATTCACATGAACAATCTATGTTGGTTTTTTTTATCTCTCTCTTCATTATTCATAACAAGTGTAAATTTTTTGACAATTTTCACAATAATAGTGGATTTTGTTTTTTTTTCTTGCCATTTTCTCTCTCTCTCCTTTTTTTTTTTGCATTGTTCACATCAATATTTTATTTTTATTTTTTTTACCTTTTTTTTTCTTGCTCTATTCACATAAACAATGCAATTTCTTTTTTTTTCTTTTTCTTTTTTCAATTTTCCATTGCATTATTAATATGAACATTGTATTATTTTTTTTTGTCATTGAGCTTGATTTTTTTGCAACTTAACCCTTTCAAGTTATATTAGTAAGGTTTTATATGTTAAGGTTTTTTCCATGCTCCCATATATGTGAAATGACGAAGAACATCTCGATCTTCAATTAAAAGTTGATTTTGTGAAATAGAATTTAAGATTAAAAAAAACAACATAAACAAATAAAAAAACAACAAATTCCATTATTAAGTTGATGTGTTTTATTTGGTCTTTAAAGTGTGTCTTTTGATTTTTTTTCAAAGAAGTTTGTGGAGGGCGATATGTCGGTCACCCCAGTTACAAATAAAAAAAATCAAGGATCCAATCATGCAGGCCTCCCAAGGACATTATTAGTGACATCGTCTGTGGAAAACTAATAAAAAAGCTTATTGATTTATTTCTAAAGCTTGCTTTTGATATTTATATATTTTTTTCATAATATTGTTCACCTATGCTAAGACACGGGATAAGTTTACTCATTACCTTGGATACTTTTACCTAACAAGAGCTCCGATAACTTACTATTATGATGGAACTCCTTATCCAAGTTATGTTGACTATTAGGGTAAAATCAAATATTGGTATTTTAACAAGCCTTAACACTTTCAACAACACACAATTCATTAGCGTCATGACTACCAACTGCACTAGAAGCTCATAAATAATTATATTACATAAAAAAGACTAGGCATAATGATATTTTTATAAGTTACTCAAGGGATCACTAGCACAATTGCCAAACCCGTGCATAAAACAAATACTCTAAACATACTTTCACACCAAACCATCCAGGCTCTCAATAGCACAATAAACAAAGAGATAAGAGACAGTTTGTACATGAATATGCCAAGAAGAATGTCTATATCCCTTATAGTGGATAGTTTCTCACTTTTCTAAGCTCATATTGAACATTCGACCCCTTAAAAACTATATTTTTATAAAAATAAGTTTAGATAATTATGATATCTTGGCCAACTCAAGAGAACATGTACAAAATATGCGCGATATCTTATTAATTTTTCCTAGCAATAAGGAGAGACCACATATCTATCGAGACAGAGGTTTATAGTTTTTATTTTTTATTGTATACATATTTGATAACATCTCTCTCTAATATATTATTATATTTTTTTCTCCTTAAAAAATACTTAAATATTCAAGAGTTTTCACATCTATCAAATGAGATATTTTACAGGTACTAGCTATAAAATATCTTAGTCAATCAAGCATAAAATATAAGCTATCATCTACCTTGATCAAGGAAAATGAATAAAATTATTAGGATCAATTAATTAATCATTTATTCAACTAGAAAATTTTATTCCTAAACTAAAATTTTTAGATTTTATTATAAAAATATCTTATTTAAATTATGAAGAGGATGAAATAAAAATTTAACAATAAAAGAAAAGTCACGTTACATCGTTAAGATCCATTGAACCTCTCATAGAAAATTCTAAACAATAAAATAATGACAACTTTTCAATACAGCCTTCCTCTTCTAAAAAGAAAGAAAGTCTGGCCTTAAGTACTGTTTTGCCTGCTCTCTTTTTCCCCCCGCGATCATCCATCAGTTTCCTTTCTCGTTGTGCCTCGCCTTAAGTGCTGTTTGGTGTTTGCGGCAAAAGTCTTCAAGGATAAGCACTGAAAACATTATAATTTTCCAAATATTTTTTTTATACGGTTTGTAACTTTAAAAATTCTTCTAATTAAATCTGAGCCATTCACTTAAGGTAACATAACCATCATGCTCTATGAAATATGAGAAACTAACAAAAATCCTTAAAAAAAATATGGAGATCCATTACATCAATTAATTAAATAGTTTTGATCTAAGTTAATAAAATTTAGTTCATGTAATAATTTTTTGCTCACTTTCTTTTGTTTTTTGGTCCATGGGTAAGACAATCACTCCATCCGAAATGATTGATCGATTTAACAACTCGTTCTATTGTTTTCTTTCTATCTCTCTAAATTTATGCAATCACTCACTAGCAGAAGCATGTAAACAAATAAGCAGAAACCTTGTCAAATGATATGTTTATTTTATGTTTTAAAAGTGTTTTTTTTTAAATATAATTTTTTTATTTTAAATTAATATTTTTTATTGTTTTTAGATAATTTTAATATACTAATATAAAAATAATATTTTTAAAAATAATTATTACCATACATTCTCAAATACCCTTAAACCTAAAAAGGGAGGAAGCTAACATGGTTAATCACGCGTTTCCCTAAGCTTACATGGTGGATTGCAAAAGGGAACTGCAAGAATGTGTAAGCCAATCCAATCACATTTGCAGAGAGCTACAGAGGTAATATCCATACGATCAAATATTTAAAACCCAATTGCAAGAGAAGTTATTAGAGGATATACAGAGGTAATTCTCCACTACTACCGGTAGACATAGATATGCTTGAAGCGAGCGAAGAGTGACTTCCCGAGATGCCAGGTTTTTAAATGTAGCAGTGTCCGTTGCGAGAACAATGAGAGATGTTAGAAGAAAAATAAACGTAAACACTCTCATCGCTACTCACTAGGGCTGTTGTTCGCAAGGCATTGGAAGGCTGGGCTAGTTAACACACTGTTTGAATAATCTCACTTCCATAACGTGTGATTTATCTATATGTATTCAACAATAAGTTCAAGAACGTAAATCTCTCTTCTCCTATTAATTTAATTCTTTGACAATCTATTCTCCCGTATATATATATAACACAAGTACCAAGTTAATCTTTAAGTTGTTGTCAGAGAAATTACGTTGAAATTAAGTTTTTATGGTGGCTGGCTTTCAAGCAAATCCGGATTCGTTTCCCTCCTTTCTCTTGTTGGAAGAGTGAAATTCCAGGAGTATAGGGTGGGAATGCCATATTTTTGGTCATTGATCTTCAGAACTGGGAACGAGGAAGGTGAACAGATGGATGCAGAAAGGATTATGAAGCTTGATTTGCAGATCCCAGGATATCAGGCTCTCTATAATGTATTGCATTTCATGAGGAAGAAACCATATTTTTTATCATAATTTCTGTTAGGCAGTACTAATCAGCAAATCAAAATTAAAACATTTGCAAATTAGATACAAGAAAATTCTTAAAACCTTGGCATAATTAAGATATTGAGAACCTCAGCTTCTTACACTATTCGATCCACAAACAATACGTTTTGTTCAACCACTGTTGCTACTTCCACTGGCTGATCCAGGCATCAGCTCTCTCAACATGGCCACCACTTGCAACATGCTAGGCCTTTTGGAAGGGAAATCATCAACACACTGCAATGATATTTCCAAATACCTTGCCATTTCTTTAACTTCTTCTGCCTCAGCTTCATCAGTTCCTTTAGTCACAGATAGCAATTCTGGGTCTATCACTTCCATTTGTTTCCCTTCTCTTACCTTCATTTTAACCCAGCCCACCAAGTTAGTGTCTCCAAAATCATCTTTATCGGTGGGACGTTTACCTGTTAGGAGTTCCAATAGAACAACACCAAAAGAATAGACATCTCCTTTTGCAGTGCACCGAAAGCTTTGGTAGTACTCAGGCGGCACATACCCCGGCGTTCCTGCGAGTGTGCTTACACTAAGATGAGTGTCAAGTGCACTTATAAGCCTTGCCATTCCAAAATCTGAAACTCTAGCTTCCATTTCGTGGTCCAATAGTACATTGCTTGACTTCATGTCTCGGTGAATAATGTGTGGGATGCAATTGTGATGTAGGAAACAAAGTCCCTTGGCTGCACCCCTCGCAATCTTCTTCCTTTCATCCCAAGTTAGAATCCGTCTGTCTCGTGCTCTTCCTCTTCCGTGGAGCATTTCATCGAGACTTCCGAACTCCATGAATTCATACACAAGTAGTCTCTCCTCACCAATTTTGCAATATCCCAGAAGAGGGACAAGGTTTTTATGCTTTATCTTCCCTAGAGTTTCCATTTCGGCCATGAACTCTCGATCACCTTGGCAGCTTAATCTTATCAGCTTCTTGATTGCAACACTAGAACCATCCTTCAATGTGGCCTTAAACACTTCTCCAAACCCACCACACCCGATAAGGCTTGCCGCAGAGAAGCCGTTGGTGGCCTCAATGAGCTGGGAAAACTTCAGCTTCCTCAGATGCCTCTGAAATGTGGCTACATTGATGCTTAACGGTTCTTTCTCTTTGTCAATCTTCCACGTTGTGGCAGCATAGGATGCTTGCAAACTGTTAAGCATCTTGACTTCCTCTGCTTCCTTATGCCTCACACGCACTGCTATTGCCCACACAATCAAAATGCACAAGGAAGCAATGGAAATAAGGATCCCTAAGACAATGCTATTAGCCCAAGATGAAGCTGCAGTCTTTCTACCTCCTCTGCCACCATCAGAGGTTGGATTAGATGCTGTATGGCTATTTCCACTCCCACATGGGGTCAATGGAACCCCACAAAGTCCTGGATTGTTTGCGTACTGGGTTGCTGGAAGTGTACTGAGCTGCCCCCTCTGTGGGATTTCCCCTGTTAATTCATTGCTTGACAGATCAATTTGCACCAGGAAAGATAGATTTGAGAATGAGTCTGGGATTTGACCCTGCAATCTATTATGTGATGCATCGAACACACCCAAATTCTTGAGCTGGCCAAGTGATGCTGGAATCTCTCCAGATAGCTGGTTATGAGATAATTCAAGAACTTGGAGGGCCATCATATCCCCAATTTCGTCCGGAATTTTCCCTCGGAGCTCATTGTAAGACAGATCCAGATACTCCAGTGTTTGGTATTGTGTAAAACGGCTCAAGACTGCTCCGGAATACATTATTGTGAAATCACAAGTCTTAAAGGTTGGGACCTGCAAAAGTCTTTCGGCTTTGATACCAGCAAATTCCAGCAAACCTCCAACTCCTTTGCATGAATTTCCCACGTTCCGAACAAACACCAAAGTGTTTCCGGACAAAATTCCACTCAGTGCTTTTGCCCCCAGCTGCCGGCCAAGTCGAGGTGGGATTTCCCCAGTGAGCTTGTTGCTGTTCAAGTCTAACCAAACCAAGCTGCTGCAATTTCCTAGCTCTGTCGGTATCTCTCCACTCAAACTATTGTTCGCAAGCTGCAAGACTGCTAACCTTGACAGAAGGCCGAATTCCCGTGGGATTTCACCTGTGAATTGATTGCTTGTGAGAGAGATCCATTCAAGATTAGTGCAACTGAATAATTCAACTGGGATTATGCCGCTTAGGTTGTTATTATTGAGAATAAGATCCTTCAGGTTTCTGCATTTGCCCAACTCCGGTGGAATCTTCCCTTCCAAGCTATTATACCATGCTATTAGCTGCTCCAGGTTCTCAAGCTTTCCAAGCTCAGCAGGGATCGAACCATTGAGGAAGTTAATGCTGAAATCAAGTGTCTTCAGCTTGGAACATTGTGATAGCTGTGGTGGGATTGCTCCGATAATGAGATTATCTGCCAATCTCAGCTCCTCAAGAGAGACTGCACCTGGGCATATATCTGGTGGGATGGTACCAGAAAATCTATTGGAACTAAGATCCACAATTTTTAAGCTTTTGCAGTATGAAATGGAAGCTGGAAATGATCCAGATATCAGGTTGTAACTTAGCAACAATCTCTCCAATGAAGCAAGATTTTGAAGGATAGAATCCGGAAAGGGCCCTGTTATATTGTTGTTAGACAAATCAAGAGTTTGAAGCAAAGAACAAGGGGAAAAGGAGACAGGAACCGGGCCTGAAATGTTGTTATAGGAAAGCTTGAGTTCCAGAAGTGAATTACATGCATTTCCCAACTCAGAAGGAATCCAACCAGTGATATGATTGTGAGAGAGATCCAATCTCTGTAAACTGCTTAGTTTACCAAAAGACCATGGGATCTCTCCTGTGAGCATATTGAACGAAAGATTCAAATTTTTGAGATTTGTACAATTTGAAAGGGTAGGAGGAATGGAATCCATTAAATGGTTTCCAGATAGATCAAGCTGCGACAAGGAGTTGCAGGAATTCTCGATTTTCAAACCTGAAAGGGACCCTGTAAAGTTGTTATAAGAAAGGTCAAGCGTCTGAACTTTATCGGAGTTCAATAAGAGATCATCTGGTAACAACTCTGATAAATTATTATGAGAAAGGTTTGCGTAAACAAGATTCGGGTTCTTGGAGAAGAAATTCTCAGGAACCGGACCTTCAAGTCCGGTATAAGATAATTGAAGCTGCTGGAGTGCATATGGGAGGTGAAGCAAAGAAGTGGAACTTACAGTAAACAAATTGAAAGACAAATTCAAAGCGGATAACATATCAAGAGAAGATAAAGGATCGAAAGAGATAATCCCAGCAAGAGAACATCCAGTAAGATCAAGATGAGTGACTCTTCCAAGAGTGCAAGAAACACCATACCAGACGCATGGACTTCGATTAATCTGCCATCCTGATAAAACTCCTTGTGGGTCATTTTGAATCATCTTCTTGAATGAAAGAAGGGCCGCAGCATCCGTCCTTATCGATGGAACGAGACCTTGCTCGGTCACAGAAACCGAAACAGAAAACGTGAAGAGAAGAAGCGCAAGTACAAGATGATGGAAAAGCTGAACCGGGTTGCTCTCCATTGGAGAAACAGGATGTGCAGAAAGAAGAGTTGAGAGCCGTATTAGTGTTGCGTAGTGTAGTGTATATAAAAAGAGAGAGAGATGGGAAAGAAAGTGGTGAATATGATGAGAGATCGTTCTTGTTGTCGCGAAGAGAGGGAAAGCTTCAGGAAAGGAGTTGCTTTCTATTATGGGTTTTTTTCTTTTATAAAATGAAAAGGGAGGGAACGTGGGGAGGGAATAGGATAAAGGAAAGCCTCACTGGGTTGACTGGATTGCCTTCTCGTCAAAAAGGGTATAGTGTATATTCTATTCTTGATTTATTATGAGATGAAAAATAACTCCTTATAATATGCATAATTTATATTCTTAAACGTGATCGTTTAACTTCGTACGAGATAGCCACGAGATATCCGTAATCCTAGAAACAAAAATAAAATGATGGAAGTAGAAGAAACTCGGCGACAGGGATTGAGAGACTCCGGTAGCAGAGATGATTTGATTTGTGGTCAAGACCGGTGGGGACCGCAGACAAGGTAAATCTAAGATCGGCGGCTTTTTGTTGAGAGGGGGGACGAAAGAGAAAAAAATTGGACTGTGTTCGATCCAAGATCAATGTCTGCCAGGGAGGCGTGGGAGAACTTTTTGTTTTCTAAAATATTTTTATTTAAAAATATATTAAAATTTTGTTTTTAATATAGAATATCAAAATAATATTAAAAATATATATATTAATTTAAAACAAAAAAAGATTTTTCACTGAAAAACATACAGCATCTAAGTGTTTAAGGTTAGATATCTTTATGGAGATAGCAGGGTTTCAAGTTCCCCCATGATAGTTTATCATATATAAAATGATTTTTTTTCTAGTATTTTAATTTTAAGCTGCTTCTTCTTCTTCCTTTTTTCCCTTCGCTTGTGAATTATCTGTATCGTTGCGTGCTTAGTTTAGGTGGTAAAAATGTTATTATCTAGTATTTGACTTGGAGAAATAATTTTTTTTATGAATATACTGACTTTAATTTAAATGTCATACTTAAGATTTGATTTGAAAACTATATTATTAATATATAAAAATGGTTTGAAAATACTCCAACCATTTAAAAAAATAAACAATGTCAAATTTGTATAAGGGAAATATTTAAAATCTCTAATGTTATCTTACATGCTAACAATTCATGTATGTTATTTTATAAATATTTAGTCTTCAACGATTGCACGGCACAGCTTAAGTTGGGGGCTCAACCCTTAATAGGCTAAGAAATATTTTTCTTGAAACAAAGGAAAACATCTTGACTTCTACATAGATAACTTTTTTCAGCTCGAACCAGCTTTCATGTTTGGGGCGAAGGTAAGGGGGAGATGGTAGTTTTTAATTTTTTTTAAATAATATTTATATTTTTAATTTAAATAATAAAACAATTAATATTTTAATTATTTTTATTTTATTTTTTAATTCCGCTCCTGTTTCATGCCATGATGGATAGAGTAAATTTAGGGGGCAAGGGTTGGATCGAGAATCATTTTAATAGCACCTACCCTACAGGGTTTCCTCACAAACGGGTGTTTAATTTCTAATAAATAAGAGTAATTTTATTTTTTTAATAAGACACATCATTTTATTTATGATCGCGAATAGAATCTTCTATAATTTCTTTACAAACCTAAATAATTTGCAATATATTTGAATTGTGTGCTCTTTTATTTTAAGAGTTTTCTACCGTCAAATTAAAAGAATTTTTTAAAATCACAGAATATTTTATTATTATTTCAAGAAAAAAAATGCTATATTATTTCAATGTTAATAACTTTCAAGCAATTACTAACAACAATTTTATGGATATGATCAAAAATATAAATAACCATTGTAAGTAATCTTATTAAGAAAATATAATTAATTTTATAAGATTTAATTCACTATCTTATTTAACACACACATATAATTTTTTAATTGTCAAATAGAAAATCTTATTAAGAAAATATAATTAATTTTATGAGATTTAATTCATTATCTTATTTAACACATATAATTTTTTAATTGTCAAATAAAAGGAGTATTTTATCATTGCAAGATAGAAGGTAGTGTGCTAGGTTTTAGAGAATAATAAAAATCATATTCTAAGGCCTTAACTAACGGCTTAACTTTTCAGATGAGATGGTTCTTTAACATAATATCAGAGTTTTGATGACCAAACGGTCATGAGTTCGAATCTCACCATCCTCACATAAGGTAATGTGGACCTGTGTAAGTTTCAACTTCAAAAGAATATGTTAAATAATAATATAAATCATATATTAGAATTTTACCTAACACCTCACCTAACCGTTTAAATTTTTAGATGAGATGATTAGATGCTCTGTTTTTTCTGCAATGTCAACCTGTGAACCCAAAACGGTGGTAAAATCTGAAGTTGTATGGTTCTCCTCCCCACTCAATACGGGCTACAGCCTCCTTTTTTCATGGAATACGGCTCCTCGTTGATAATCTCTTTGAAATTATATCAGACACACACACACACACACAAGATGAATAAAGATGATTACGCCAAGTTAAAGTCAATGGCAGAGTTTATAAAAGAGAGATCGTGTTATATTGGGGGTCCCAAATGCTGAAATATGGGGAAGGAATCAATGATACAGTTTTGAGATGCATCTGTTTGTGAATGCGATGTCACTCACCGAAAATTAAAATACATCTGTGGGAGAGAATAAAAAGGGAAAGAGATAGGCCCACAAAAGGAGCAGCATCAATGAAGCATGGTGGATTAAATGGCATATCGCCATAGGAGGTGATGATGGCTCCATTTGCTTATCTTCTTTTCCCTGCCCTTTCGATGCGCAAGCTGGGATGACCCTCCTTCTTGCTCCCTGTTCGTCCCCTCGAACCCTCTGCCGTTTTGGGCCCACTTTTGCTTTCTTACATTTGGATATAATCCCAATATCGGATGATCTTCTATTTTATGTTCCTTTAATATATATTTTTTTAATTTCAGTAGCATGCAAATTTTTTGTAAAGCCACTAATTGTAAAGTATGATTGATTCCATTGTTTACTATTGAATTACATAGTATTTTCTTGTTTTTCAAAAAACAAAAAACAACAAGGAGAAGAAAAACTATAAAATGTACAAAAATATTTTCAGTAAGTTTCTTGTATATTTAAAAGATTTAAAAAACTACTAAACATAAATCTGAAGATATTCAATTTTCTGACCGCCCGGCTTCTGAATATGCCTTCCGATGCTGTGCTCTGAACCTCTTTCGGGTCGGGTGTTTCTCTACAGAGGGGTTTAGAAAAAATGGTTCTATGAAAACGAGAGTCATCACTGTATTTTTGAGAAAAATAGAGAAAACAACAGTTTTTTCCCTAGAAAATTTATAACACACGAGTTATTCCAAATTTGTCCATGCATAAGGTTTTTGAATTCGTTTAGTGAAAGTCATTGTCTTGTAAAACCAGAGGAACAATTTATGAACCTTTTAAACAACATACAAATAATGATGAAAAAAATAGCATTCGATGGCACGCCGATTATACATGCAAAGCATTAATACGTGCACTATGTCAACTAACTGGTTTAAATAAGATATTAAGATATAATTTATATAAATTTTTAATATATTTTTTATATAAAAATCTTTTGATTTTAAAATTTATATAAACTAAAAAAAATAAAAATAATAACTGTTTAATTATTAAAATTCTAATACTATATAAAAAAATTATGTTATTTAAAGATTTAAATTGTTAAGTGAAGTTTTAAAATATAATTTTATTTTAAATGAAAATAATGAGATTTATATTCATAATCATTTGATTAATAAAACTCTGATATTATATTAAAGTACTAATTAAACTTAACAGCTTAGACTATTAGATATAAAATTTTAAAACATGATTTATATAAATTTTTAATACATACTTATAGCCATGTTTATATATATATTAATTGGAAAAAATTGAAGAAATTAGTAGTTGGGTGACTATCCTTGGATTTAGGGAAATTATTTTTAAAGATATTTTGTTGGCAAATTATTGTCATTTTTCTTAGTTTGTGCTATGTATTCATAATTAAGCATTAGTTACATGAATACTAACGTTAGTACATTAACTATTTCATTTAATTTTTTGTACATTTATACGCATTTGAATCTACAGAAGCACGGGACACAGCCTTCATCATTGCATAGTATTTGTAACAGTTTATTACATTTTAACTGCAATGAAACCATGATTCAGGGGCGTTTGAAACTGTGTTTAAAAAATATTTTTAAAAAAATATTTTTTTTATTTTAAATTAATATATTTTAGATGTTTTTAAATTATTTTAATATACTAATCTCAAAAATAATTTTTAAAAAATAAAAAATATTATTAACATATTTTTTTAAGTGAAAAACATTTTAAAAATCAACAACAACCACATTATAAACATGCTCAAACATGCTTTTAATCCAGACCGGTTTAGAAAAACAAATTGTCTGAATTTACAAATATTAGAAAACCTCTCATGTCAATACAATACATTTTTCTCAATTCCAAGTTTCTTAGGACGAAAGACGCCGGCCCTTCACACTACCCCATCAATAGCAACGAAGAAAATAACGAAGAAAGGAAAAGGATGGGAGCACGGTGACGTTCCGGGAACTCCATTAGAATTAGAGCAGAGATCTCTTATTATGACAATGGTAGATTGCAGTTTGACAGCTAGGAAAATTGCTTAAAACTTGTTATTAGCAGGCTAGATCAAATGATCATTTTAATAATTACTGTGATGATGGGGCCAGTAAGAGAAATATTGCTGTCAGCTCAAGTCTTCAAAAAAGTTATATCAGGAAAACTGAATTGCCCTCGAATTAGGATATACTTTTGACCGCTCCTATTCAATGGGATATTTCCGAACTTATCACACTTGTTATCCTCTTTCCCAAGTCAATAAAATCATGAAGTAAGAATAATTACTAGCTAAAGTTCTTCGTTTAGATGTATCAGTAATTAACCTCGATCCTCTCACTTTGCAGAAGGCCTCTATTTCTCGGATTTTATTCAAGTTTTTTTCTTTTTTCCCTCCTCAAACTGTCTCTGATTTGCACATTTTTACGCATGTTTACTGAGATGCAAGGATAACATTGCGGCCTCACAAAAAGGGAACTTCATGAGTTATGAACCCAGTTTATTAATTCAGCAGTACTTATATGTATTGATAAGAGTATAATTATCATATATATACATAATTAGTCTATCCATATATATCTTTGGATAGGCTAATTATCATATATATACTTAATTAGTCTATTCATATATATCTATGGATAGGCTAATTATCATGCGTGCTGCCTTCCTTGCTTTTTCGAAATGAAAGAGAAGGAGATTCCTTTTTGTCTAGGGCGCACGCATGGGGTTAATCTTCGAAGTTGGACCTTCTAATCGACCTATAGTTAATTTACTGTTAACCCGCACAGGTAAAATGATTCTTATCATTGAGTTTAGGCATGCTCTTGAGGAGACCATGCAACGAGGCAAGTCTGTCTCGGTTTCCAGTTATTTGAGGAACGACCGGTCGTGTTTGAGTTTAGGTATTTGATAAAAAGAATTTGAAAATAATTATCACATGAATCCTCGTACAAATATATGTACGAATCATGAAAAACTCTTAAATTATCATGATTTACATAAACGTGTGTTTTTATATATCAAATTTTTTATAAGTTTTAGAGATTTATTTTTTCCCCTAAGGCTTTTAGATTATTATTTTTTATTCGGTGCTGCCATATAAAATCTGAAAAGTTTTTTAAAATATTTTTTTGTTAAAAAATACATCACAATAATATTTTTTATTTAAAAAATTATTTTTAACATAAACATATTAAAACAATTTAAAAATATAAAAAAATAATTTTAAATAACAAAAATCAAAATTTAGCGAAAGTACATCATCCAGCTAAATACCCCTTAAAATTGACTAGATTAACGAATAGTTATGACAAATAGTTTTTTTTTTTTAATTTGTACATAGTGCTTTAATTTTACAATAATTCAAAGGCAAAATTAGAACTACGATTAAAGTAATTACTTTATAGATTTCGTTTCCCTGAATTAGGGGAGAAGATGGGTAGACAAATACCATCTAAACAAGCCAAAAACATAGAGGGTGTGAGACTTTTAATGTAAAAATAAATTTAGAAACTGCATGGATAAAAAGAAGGAATTGAAAGAAGACCAAAATGTCGTCCATGGCACGCCAGGCAACACCCACTTTATGTCACTTCCCACTAACGAGATTTTTACAGAATCCAAATGATTGGCCATGCCCACCAAGCCCACGTCTCCTTGACTGCCTCTCCCTCTCTGATCTCCATCTCTCTCGCGAGAAAATGTAAAAAAGGTGGCATGGAAAACAAGAGAATTTCAAAGGACGTCGTTTCAAACACAGGAAGATTACACCCTTGGCGTGCAAGCTTCGTTGGGCTAGGTTCTTGTTGATAAACAATATTAATCATTGTTCCTAATAGGACGGTTCAACTACTAATTAAATTAATATTTTTACTTGATGGTCTCGGATTCGAATCTGGTTATAATTGCGGTTAAAATTCAGGGCTAGGGGAGAGCTTTCTGTTGTGTTTCAACCTTCAGTGAACAAGAAGAAAAAAAAAGCACATTAATGATTCATTAAAAATAAAATAATATATTTATCGTACTTAATTTGAAAGAAGAAGAAGAAGATGTATACTTCTTATTTTCAAAAATACTAATGGATAAATAATTGAGTAATTAGTTTTGAAAATCAATATGCATTAAATGATGCTTAACGGGCACTGTGCTGAAAGTGGTAACATATGTTTCATTGAAGTGGATGGCTTGGATGGATGTTGAATGTGTAAGTTACGAGATTCTCCTTCTGCGAAGCTTCCTCCATCGTCATTTGTTGTTGCGATCATCTTTCTATACTTTAAGTGGTATATTCCTATATTATGATTTAAATTTATTATGAAGACAGAAATCTGAATACTGTCTGCCTACTTAATACCCAATTGAGCTTTGAAAGCCAGGATTTGACAACCAAAAAAAAAACTAAAAAAAACTGAGGCAAATATCATAGAGGGACAACACAGTATCCAAAAGGTACTTTAGATATTAATCTATTATTATTTCTGATTTTCCCGAGAAACGAAATTAGTACAGTGTTAAGTGTTAGGAAATGCATTTTGTTGCACATACAAGAATACGTAAATTCTGGTAAATTCTCAGAAGTAGCACAGAATAAATTCTCGTTTATTCTGGTAAATTCTGCTGCGTTTACACTTTGATAAATGAAATCAGATCCTGCCCTTACTAGTTACTAGGATATGGTAAGGGAGCTTTGTAGCTAGCGGGGCAAAAGTTATTATCCTCCATAGATGCATTGTCCTGCCTTAAAAATTTAATATAAAATAAAAGTTCCTTTGCTTTTCCCAGCCTCCTTTTGCATTCCACTTCAACATCCCAAATTTGTATCTGAGTCATGCTTCTGTAATTTTCAGAAGGATTTTCAGAAGCGAGATGTGGAATAGGAAAAATAAGCCAGGGAAAATGATCGGATGGGGAGAAAACAGTTTCCTGTCTAGTCTCATTATCCAGGAAAACAAGTAAACTATTGTATTATTTTTTCAGACAAAAAAGAGGAGAAAATATAAAGGAATTTTCTAAAATGATTGTAGAAATAAATTCATTTTGATCAAAATACTGGGTAAGAAGACTTGGATAGTTTAGAAGTAACCTATAGATTTTCTTCATCTTTTTCAGAAAAATTAGACTACCGAATCTATCTATAAGAACTGAGAAACTAACTACACTATGAAGTCAGTATTTCAACCATACACGTATAAGCATTAACACTGTATTACATTAATTCGTTAAGAACGAAGGATAACTTCCACAATATGAAACCTTAATTTCAGTACAGTAAAATATTGGCGGCATATTAACTCCAAAACTGTTCAGCTAAATGATATAGATTTGTGCATAAAATTACAAACCTTTAATTTCTAGCTTGCAGGCATCGAGAACCTCCAAATTTCACTCGATCTTCGAGTTAGATGGTGATATAAAATCATATCCTAAATCTTGTCTGGTAGCTGAAGTTTCTATAATGGATAATTTTCTAGCATGATATCATCCAAGTTTATCCAAATTTTCGCGGAGTTAAAATACTACCATCACCGTTCTTTCTTCTAATTAAATATTAACAGCTCAAGGCAGTGGTTGTTTGAGAAGTGTGCTATATAGGAATTGAGGGCGGAGATTTCAATTGAAATGTTAGGAAAAAAAAGGTATAGATATCTTGGAACAGGATATGGCAAAGATAAGGACTGATCACTGAACCAAATGTATCCACCATACATGTAAAGAGGTCAGTAACTGCAGATACAGCTGATTTGCAATAGCTAATGACCTTGAATAATAACTTTAAGCAAATTATAATCCTGTTATGCTAGGCTTGGTTACTCTGCACTGACATAGAGTTAGGTACAAAGAAATTTACTGCACAATTCTTAATGCTAGTAGACTCGTGAATTGAAAAGTGGAAGCTGCGGGCTGTCTTAACCATCAGAAGCATTCATTCTGTAATTCAGAAACACATCGTCAGAGAAAGGGATAAAGGTAGTAGGAGTAAAACCAAATTGAAACCACAGCTAGAAATCTAGAACCTTTGGACCTCTTTTATGCGATGCAATTTAAAATGTTAAAGCATGAAGAACTGGTGTACCTCCACCAGTACCATCGATTGTCTACAACGGCAAGCTGAAAGTAGGTCAAGGCCACAGCAACCAAAGCAGTCGTAATCAGCAGAAGCGTGGGGAGAGAAGTAACAGGAAGCCATATGTGGAGTAGACATTGTAGCCCCAAGCACTATCAAATATGCAGTACAGCTCATTGAGAATCAAACTGGAACGGAGGAAACCCTGCCAACGCCATCTGAGGTATAGAACCCATATACCAACTCATTGGAGGAATGGGCTTTGGACTCTTTGTGGAGCGGCACGGAGCCTGAAACTCGGCTTTGCAATTTTTCCCATCTATCCCACACAATACGAGCAAAGGTAATGCAACAAGCATCCATATAAGAAAGAAACAGGAACACAATAATAGTGCCAGAGGCCAATGCTGCAGTTGCTTTGCAAACAATTGCGATGGTACTAAGGTGTGTTTTTTGCGATGTGATGTAACTTTTTTTTTTTAATAATTTTAAATTAATTTTTTATGTATTTTTTATCATTAAATATTTTTTTAAAATAAAATAATATTATTTTAATTTATTCCCAAATAAAAAACTCCATGAAGAACCACTATTATTGTAATAATAAACACTATCCAAGAGTGAGAATGAAGTTGCTTCTTATTTTTTAGATGATTTAAAAAAATATTTTTTTAGTATTTTTTTAATAATTTTAATGTTATAATATAAAAAATTATTTTAATATGTTTTAAAATAAAGATTGTAATGTTAAATACACTCTAGATATTAAGTTGTTTTGTTTGATAGACATCCCTGATTTTATTCCCACTCTTATTTTTTGTTTTTAATACAAATCATGCTACCTTTGCTATAGTGAAAAAAACACAAGTCATTAACTAATTTAAATGCGTATGCTTCTTCTTCTTCTTCCTCTTCTTCTTTTTTATTTATTTATTTGTATATCTTTTAATTTTTCATTTGACCTCTGATCTACCACTGCCACTCTTTCACGGTTTCACCTAGTTGGGAACCAAAATAGGCGGAGGAACAACATAAAGAATTGGACTGTTCCAGAAAACATTGATCGCTGCTACCAGTGCTGGATTCGCGTTGGGTTAGATAGTGTTTAGGATTGTTTCAGCTTTTTAAAATGTTATTTATTTATAAATATATTAAAATAATATTTTTTATTATTTAAAATTTATTTTTAACATTAATACTTCAAATTATAAAAAAATATTTTAAAAAAATAAAAAATTCTCAAAAATAATTTTTAGGAGACTTTTTTTTTATTTTTTGAGTTGAAATTTTAAAACAAGAAAAATTATTAATTTTTTATAAATATATCAAATATACATTATAAAAAAGAAATTTAGTATTTGTTAACCCACGGAATAAAAATGACGTTAGAATGTCATTATATAAAAAAATAGTTATTCGATATTACTAGGGAGGAGTAATTTATTGTTGTTGAGATGAATCAATGTTTCCAAGTATATTTTTTTAATTATTAAAATAATAATAATAATAATTTATTAGGAAATTTAAGATCATATTTATTTTTTTAAAAATAGTTTTTTAAAAAATATTTTTTAAATTTTCTTGTATTTGTTTGTTATTAGAAAAGTTGGTTAACAAAAAATATTTTTCAGTCAATAAAAAATACTTTCTGATCAACTAAAAACACTTTTTAGTCATATAAAAATTTAGCTTAGTTTTCAAGAAAGTATTTTTTTTACTGTGTTTGTTTTTTAGAAAATGATTTCTCCAAACTTTCTTATATTTATTTGTTATTGAGAAAGCTAATAAGCAGAAAACACTTTTTAATTAAAGAAAAAATTGATTTGGTTTTCAGAAAAATATTTTTCTGAAAAATTTGGACGAAAAACATTTTTCAGAAGTTGTAAAAAATTTAAAAATATCATTATTTGTTAATTATATCAAATTTGATCCTTAAACTTTTGATTACTATATATATTTTGTTTTGAATATTTATTTTTTAATTTCATCTTTAAAATTTAATTTTTGTATTAATTTTGATCTTTATTTTTATAATTATTATTTGTTTTCTTTTTATTATTTTTTTATTGAAATTTTTTATTTATTAAACTTAGTCATCATTCTTTTGATTGTTACTTATTTTATTTGAAATAATTTATGAAATATTGATTATTATTATTTTAATTTCTTTATCTTTTATTTTTTTAAATTTAATCTTTGTTATTTTAATTATTATTTATTTTATTTCAGATAATTTATAAAATTATATTTTTTTAAATTTCATTCTCATTTAATTATATAATTTGTAAGATTTAGTTTTTATTATTTTAATAAATTTTAAAAAATAAAAATATTAATAAATTATTTTTATTTTTTAATTTATTTTTTATTACATTATTAAATATTAAAAAAACAATTTACTTTTTAAAATTTATTTTAAAAAAAATATTTTCCAGCCAACACAATAATATTTAAAAAAAAAAACCTGTGAAGAGAATGGATTCTTTATTAACCAACCAAGCAGAAGCGTCGAACGGCGATGTGCTCTGAGTACAATACTCGAATAATTGCGTGCAAAGGTGAAAGAAATATTTTCCATACCCTACAAATCAAATCACATCATGTGGTAGAAATTCGGACAATTTCATTATAACAAAGAAGCAAAGTCGGCAGACAGTTGACGACAGTATTCTCATTGTCTTATTATCCGTTTAGACCCCATTAATTTGGTACCGCAGATTTGTTTTACGTGTCAAGGATAAGAGAAAAGAAAAGCTCAGGTCAGACGCTCTCATTACGTGTCAAGGATAAGAGAAAAGAAAAGGTCAGGTCAGACGCTCTCACTACTAAAACAACCAGTTTCATTGGAGGTGGAAATTGAATGGGGAGTGTTACAGAAGAAGAGGGAGTTTTACTGTACAGAATATTGTCGTCTTCGTCGTCAGCTTCTTCGGATGAATGGAATCCAACTGACACTGTGATTTTCTTTGGGTTAAGTTTGGGGCTTGGGATTGCGTGCAGACATGTCTTGCGTGGTACCCGAGTCCCTTACACTGTTGCTCTATTCGTTATCGGCATTGCCCTTGGATCCTTAGGTTATTAAATGTTTTGATTCTTTTTAATCAATCATAATTTAGTTGGATCAAGAAAGAAGGAATTCTCTCGATTGTTGTTTCTTTTGTTATGCAGAATATGGTACCAGTCATCAACTGGGAAGAATTGGGGACGGAATCAGGCTCTGTAAGTTCATTTTATTAAAGCCTCGATTGACTGAGACTATTGTTTGCGATGATAATTTAGTTGATGTTCCTCAATTGTAATTGAATGATGCAGGGGCACATATCGATCCTGACCTTTTATTGGCTGTTTTCCTTCCTGCCCTTCTTTTTGAGAGTTCCTTTTCAATGGATGTCCACCAAATTAAGGTTTCTCTCACTCCCTTTTAAACATTACCAGTAAAACTCCTGCAAGCTTTTTGTAATTCATCAGGTTCGTTATGAGTCTAATGGTTCTAAGGTGAGGAAAACCGAAAGTTGGTTGCTTATGTTTAAGGTTCGATGCTTTGTAGTTCATATTTGATCAAACAACATGACTAAATTGCATATTTGCTGAGATATCATGTTAGATAAACGTGATTAATTGTTGGACTTGAAATCAAACATTATCTGGAAGTATTTGAAAATTTTGGTACATTTGTACATATCTTTGTTGTACCTCCTTGTTATCTGGTTTGTTTCCTTTGACACTCATTATGTTCTTAATTCCTACATAAGAATTTTGGTGATTTTATTGCTTATATTGCCTGGTAAGTGTAGCTGTGTGCATTTCATCCTCAGAAAATTTAGGTTTTCTTGCTCTTTTTATGAACCAACTGCTTTTTGCCAATTTTTCTATAGAGGTGTATGGCACAAATGCTTCTACTTGCTGGTCCTGGAGTTCTGATTTCAACATGTTGTCTTGGGTGTGCTTTGAAGGTACCTTACAAGGCTACAAATTTTTTACATGCTATAGTCTGGTTGTTGTAAAATTACTCTGCAATTTTATGCTGCAGCTCATTTTCCCATATAATTGGAGTTGGACAACCTCCTTGTTGCTCGGTGGACTTCTGAGTGCTACTGATCCTGTGGCTGTTGTTGCTCTGTTGAAAGAGCTTGGTGCAAGCAAAAAGTTGAGTACAATAATTGAAGGAGAATCCCTGATGAATGATGGGTATTTAATTTTTATTGATCTTCTATGTTTTCCTGTCTGATTGTCTCTGTAGATAACTTGATAAATCTGAGTAGTTGAAACCAGCAAACTAACAATATATGTATGTCTTTTTCTGTGAAAAATCCAGTCCAACTACTTTTTATACCTCTGGTCTTCTTTTAATGCCTTTAATTTCTATGCCCAGGACAGCAATTGGGGTCTATCAGCTATTCTATCGGATGGTCCTTGGGGAGAGCTTTAACTGGGTTTCCATACTCAAATTTCTAACTCAAGTCTCATTTGGAGCGTAGGTGCCAGTTACCTTTAATTTGCACTGAGTGAAGGATTTCACTCTTGAAATGAAAATCTTTTCATGATTTAGTGTAGGTATTGGTGTTGCTTTTGGAATTGCATCTGTTTTGTGGCTCGGGTTTATCTTTATTGACACAGTGATAGAGATTGCGCTGACACTAGCTGTGAGCTACATTGCCTACTTCACTGTATGCTCCTTTCCAAACCAGGATGCCTTTTAAATTTTTTTCATTTACCTGTCTGAATGGCAAGCCAAATGTTACTCTCCATATTAGCTAAGTATCTTAGTAAACATTTTTGAAGTCTACCATTCTCATATGAGTGCATCACAAGGTCTCTTGTTTAAATTGCAATTGATAATTGGAAAGCTTGAGTTTTGCATTCCAGTAATGAATTCGATATCTACTTGGTCAATACACTTCCCCTCTGTTTCTCTTCCTGTGACTATATTCAGTCTCAACCCCGCTCAGATTTTTTGGCTGGTTTTACTGTTTCTTATGATCTTATCTCTTTTATCTTTTGTCTAAAAAATAGGCACCAGTATCTGCTAATCCTCATTATGCTTCAAGGTGGATCTCCTTGTTGATTGATTAACTTGATTTTTACTGCCTCTCATTTATTATGAAAATAAGAAACTAGCTTTCCATGGTGAGATTCAATTTCCAGAAAGTTTCGTAAGGATGGAGTCTTTTTGGAGGTGCTTATTTTCTCTTGTTGCGGCATTTCTCCATGCAACAAATTATTGTTGGTGCTTTATTTGCAATTTGAAGTAAGAAATGCTTTGTATGAGAAATTTGATTCCTGTCTGGTGTGCTGTGGATTGTATCAAAGGATTTAATATCTCTCAATATCGAGTCGGAATTGGTGTGTGATCGCCCTAAATGACTCAAAAGGATTCATATACCGGAACCCAACTAGTTTGGGCTTGGTTGTGTTGTGTAATCTTGATAATTTATAGGCATTTCCATGTTTTTAATCTTTATGGCCAGCTTATGCATTTATGTTATTCAGCATATTCATCTTGTTCATTCATTATCAATATACAGTTGAAATTGTAATGGCATAAGATGGAGTGACAAACTTATGACACTGATCACATTACTTCCTGTCTTTTGTGCACAAGAAACTTAACTTGCATTTTATATGGTAGGCTCAAGAAGGTGCTGGTGTTTCTGGTGTTTTGGCAGTGATGACTTTAGGAATGTAAGTTGATAAACTATCAATAATTTCTTAGCAACTTGGAGAAATGGTATGTCTTGATATTACACTGGACAGGTTTTACGCTGCAGTAGCCAGGACTGCTTTCAAGGGTGATGGTCAACAGAGTTTGCATCATTTTTGGTATGCCTAGTTCTTATTTGTCACACTTAAGTACCCCCCATCTCTCTGTTTAATGACTGCATAGATGAAAGCAATGCATGGATTCTTCTATAATGATTAAGTTCTTTAAGAAAGAAGGAATGAAGAGAAATCAATGGCTGATTTCTCCAATAGGACTCAAAACAGTCATGTAAATCCATAGAAACCGTCTGCTTCATATGATGAGGTAGACGTTTTAGGATATTGTAAAAGTTTTGATTATTAGTGTGGGTTAAATATTTTCTGGGGACTATATTTTGTAGAAAACAATATCTTGTACCAATCTGTGCTGCTTACTTTTAAACATCGATCCACTATTCTCTAACAGCTTGAATTATTTTAACACTAATGAAAAGAAAGGTGAGGTAGGAAATGAGAAAGATTTTGGAAAGGAATCTTCCAGAAGACTTTCAGATCGAGGTAGCTAAAATCTGATTGTATGGTTGCAAACTTAAGGGGGAATAAATACGGTGACAAGAGTGATCTCTCTTAGCTTCTATGATTAATATTTTGAGATATCCTTTATTTGTAGAAGGAACAGTAACATTAGTATGTTGCAATAGGTAATAATTTTATATACATGGGCTCCAAAAATTTTCAGAGAAGTTTGTTTGAGAATGTTGGGTGTTTGATGCAGACTGCAAAAGACCTGAGATGCTCCACTTCTAAAATTAACACAAGTTTTATTTATTACTTGCTGCTGCTAATGTAATTTTTTTTACAAAGAGCCATGGCAGTCATAAATTTCTGACAGTTGCTACACAAACTGAAGATAACAGATATCTTCTGAAATTAAACCTAAAAATAACAGCCATCCACTGTTGCCACAAGAGCATGTGTGGGATCCACAATTCCAATGAATGCATTTCTTGCTATCATGTGAATGCAATTTTTCAACAAGATTGTTCATTTAATCCATTTCACCTAATTTTTCTTCCAGGGAAATGGTTGCTTATATTGCGAATACTCTAATTTTCATCTTAAGGTAAGAAATCAATTTAGCATATTTCTTAAGCCATTGCTATTCTTCATGTATGCTTGGATGAATTTGACTTGTCGATTTATTTTTGAGATTTCAATGATTGTGTTATTGAGATAGACAAAACATAAAGAAAACCAGAAGGCATTGATTAAACTTTTTAACATCATGAAAAGACACATGAAGCTTGTGCTATGCAACCCACCTTGACCCATAGATCCACATTTGATTTCCAGATTGGGAGTGAGATCAGCAGTAAATTTTCATTGTGTTTGTTATATTTAATACCTAGATTAGGCAAGAAAGAAGACAAAGGAATGTCAATCAGCTCAAGTGAGTGAAGCAGTGTGCTCTACTCTTTCAATGATTAAATTCTTGATTTACATTCGGATTTTGTCTTTGGTGTTTCAATTATCAGAACAAAAAACCTTCTTTTAAGCACATGTTATGTTTCTTCCTTACACTATTCCACCTTAGAATGGACCTTTAGCTTTAACAAAAAGAAATCATCAGTGATGTTTGGTTACTGAAAATGTGAATTTGTTAAAGAATACTTGTCTCTTTGGCTTAGGGAAATAAGGAAACATTATCATCCTCTTGATTCAACTGTGCCATGACATTGTCATGGTCATCATATTCCTTTGAGTTCAATACTATATCATTGTCATTGGGTATCACACCAACAGATGAGGCAAACCATTAAAATATTTTTTTCTGCTTATATATATATATTTTTTTTTTCCAGCAAGTTATGTTCCAATCAAATTAACATGTCTTATTGCTATTTTACAGTATATTTGTAGGTAATTGTGATATTCATTAAAAGTTTGATGCTCTTTTCCTTTGCAGTGGCGTTGTTATAGCAGAAGGTGTTCTGAGCAGTGGCAATATTTTTCATAACCATGGTATTTTTACTTTTAAATTACATATCCTTGCATGGGCATACAATACACCTGATTTCCATTTTTCAACTTTGCTTTCCAACAGCATTTGTGCATGACTGATTTACAAATCTGCCTATGATGATTTAATTGTAGCTAAGCTAGAGCTAGGTCAAAAGGGTTTGGTGATGTAGCAGTGAATGTGTTTGCTTTTTATGAATTGGTTATGTGTTTATTGGTTGTTGGAATATTATGCATTTATGTTAGAATATTATCTAATAATTATGAGATTGACTTGAGGCTTAATCCATGGGAAGTAATTCTATTTCCAATTTAGGTATATAGATTGTGTATAAATAGATTGTGTACACCCTCAAGTTACATATACATAAGTTAATCGAGATTAATATTTTGGGTTACTTGTTTCTTGAAGATTTCTTACTGTTATTCTACTTCTCTAAATTCTAATACTTGTAAAGTGTTTAGATTTTTGCAGGTTGATTTGAAGTTCATTAACATTGATAAATGATAATGGAATATATTAATGATTCCCATAACATGTGGCCAATGGTGGAAGGCCACATCATGAACATGTGAAAACCTATCAAGGCCACATCATGAACATGTGAAAACCTATCCAAAAAGCCCTTAAGTTCTTCAAGACTATTTCTGATAAGCTAGCATAGCTTGAAATCCACTTAATTTCCACTATATGGGTGCAGGGCCATAGAAAACCAAATTGGCTTAGTATACCTTGTGGCCATGGAAGAAGGGATTTAAAGGATGGAATTTTGGGCTTGTGCCTTTAACCAACCTAGTTCACTTTTCATGTGCACCATGGGCACTCCAGCTAGTAACCATCAAGTGGAATCCTGATAAAGTGGGACTGGGGATCCTTCACCATACTAGCCACCAAGTCATAGAAGGACCAGTGTCCTGCTTTAACATTCTGGTCAATTAAACATCATTTTAGGCATCTCAATCTCCATTATAAATAGTGTTTGACACACTGATTCTGCTATCAATTAGCATCTAGGTCACTACAGTACCTTTAAAACGTGACTGAAAAAGACTCTTCCTATCTCAAACCACGTATGTCCTCTAATCCTTGCAGTGGGTCCTTTTCAACTGCTACATCTAAGGATGTCTTGCACTTGAGCTGGTCCAGTTTCGCCTTTGATCTCTCTTCCAATTGGTTTTATTAATATACCTCTTAGCTGATCGCTGACATGTAATCTGCTCATCCTGCTAGGCATTCTCTCCGTGCACAGTAACTTTTTAATATTATTGTCATGTCTTGGTTGTCTAAAGGAATCTTATGTCTTGCAGAGGATGTCTGGAAATTTGATACTTAAGGTTTATTTCCTGATAGAGTAAGCATTTTGAATTGAACATGATCATCTGGTCCCATAACATCTACATCCTTTTGAGGGTCCTTGGTTAAATCTTAACCCAATCTCTTATGAGTAAAAGATGTTCTACAATTTTTTTCAAAAGAAGTATTTTTTCCCCACTAAAACGGAATGAAATTATAACAAGTATAAAATATGTATTAAAGTAAAAAAAAAATCAGTTTCACTGCATATCAACTAAGAACTCTTTCTAGAAGCACCATAAATGGATCGAGTACTCTATTACACAATAGTATAAATTAATTATTACAAGTGCCACCATTGTCTTCCATCCAAACTCTAGGCCTAGTCATATCTAAATTTATTATTATTATTATTATTATTACAATGGTAACAAGTCTATGATAATCATGAATTCTTGTTGTTGATGCATTAATATTAGATTTCTTAAGAGTAATCTAGGGATATGAAGATTTTTACGTACTGACATAACAATTGTCAGAGGAAGTTCTTAAATCATAGTGATGCAACTTTTAGTCTTTAATATGATACTTCTATGTCTGTAAATGGATCCTGGTTTTGTTTCAGGGCATGCATGGGGCTACCTATTTCTTCTGTACATTTTTGTGCTACTATCCCGGTTTGTAGTTGTTGGAGTATTGTATCCATTTTTACGATATTTTGGTTATGGTTTGGATTGGAAGGAAGCTATCATTGTCATATGGTCAGGTCTTCGAGGGGCTGTTGCATTATCACTTTCATTATCTGTCAAGGCAAGCAAGTTTTTTGGATTCAGCTATCTATTAATTTTGTTTTCTTTTCCATGCTGTTGTGACATTATATGTCCATGCACTCTTTGAACTAATTTATTTGGATCCTTATTTTATGGCTGAATATCTCGTTAATGACCATGAGATTATAAATATGTGAGTAGTTTTCTGAACCAGAAGTTTCCTCAGTTCCCATGACCAAAGACTACTTACATGACATTCATTCCAAGCTTATAAATGATTGATCTCTATTCAAAGCCATAAGAAGAAAATTTTGTCTGTTAAGCTTCTATTATATTTTTGCAATTTTTTTTCCATATAATTTACTTTTAGTGATCTTACTTCTTATATGTATCAGCGCACTAGTGACAGCTCAATGTATCTCAGTTCTGAGACAGGAACCTTGGTGAGTTCTATAAAAATACATGCTATTTTATTTATTTGATCCTTGACTTTCTTTTGGTCAAATTTATGGATCAGACAGTATTAGTAGTCTAGAAATATAATAAAGTGTATTAGGAATCTATTGAGTTCTCTGTCAAATTTAGGTAGCAGACCATTTTAGCATAGCCAATTTTTGCAAGTTGATACATGTTTTATTCTCCACCTTTACAGTTTGTTTTCTTCACTGGTGGAATCGTACTTCTGACTCTTATCGTGAATGGGTCAACAACACAGTTTATTTTACATCTTCTAGACATGGATAGGCTATCAGCTACCAAGGTGAGGTTTACATTAATGTCTAGTTATTTAGGATTCCATACTTTTAGATCTTTTTGGCTTATTTTCTTTTAAACTAGTCATAGTCAGGAATTATTGCATTTCATATCAGTGGGAGTTACATTTGTTCTGCTTGCATATGAATTTAGCTTCATAATTTGTTAATATTTTACCAGGGTTTGTGTGTCCATAAATGAGTATCTATCATTATATTTGACATAAGCTGAATTTGTGGTTGTCAAACGGAATTTGAATTTATAATGCTCCTTCTCGCTGCTTTGTTTCTTCTTGGTTTCTCCACTTTTCTCACTTCCATTTGTTTACATTTCTATCCTAAATAACTATTTATAATTTGCTCTTATTGCATTTGTGTTGAAAACTATGCAAGTTAAGGATGTATCCACTATTGCTGAAAGACACCAAAGATGCACTCTTATATTTTGATGAAAATTTTCTTTATCTGTAAATTAGTGAAATATTACTCGATCTATTTTTTTTATTATTGTAGCTATTTACTTATTTTTGTCATCCGTGACATTTTATATTCAGAAGCGTATATTGAACTATACAAAGTATGAAATGCTGAACAGAGCACTAGAGGCTTTTGGTGATCTTGGAGATGATGAGGAACTTGGACCTGTTGACTGGCCTACAGTTAAAACATATATTGCAAGCTTGAATAATTTGGATGGGTCATTTGAACACCCCTATAGTGCATCTGAATCTGGAAATAATTTAGACCCAAATAATTTGAAAGATATCCGTATACGTCTTCTAAATGGTATGTATGCTGTTTATTGTTACTCTGTTTATTATTTTAATTGCTTATGCTTTTTCTGTGGTTGGTCTGGGTCTTTGGCAGGAGAAATAAAACCTTAAAATGCCCTGCACTTTTACTTTATCTCCAGAAGAAAGGGGGATTTTGGGTGCTTGGATGTATATTATTTTATTCAAAGACTAAGGAATTGAGTAAAAAATCTGCTAGTTTGTAGAAAAAATGCCTGAAAGTTTGTGTAGGATTTAATTTGTGCAGAACTGAGAACTATCAGTTAGCAAGGGAACTAGTTTGGAGTTGTAGAAATAACAAAGTATTTTTTAGATAGTGAGAACTGTTACATCATTTTTGAAGGGGAAAACAACAAAAAGAAAGAAAGAAAGAAAGAAAGGAAAGGATAATCAGGGAGTGGTATAAATGAGAAGGTGTTAAGCATCCGTTTTTTTTTATTAACAACTAAATGGAGATGGGCACTTTCTCTTGGCCAATCTATCATGATTACCTAAACACAATTTTGAATGACTACACACAATTAGAAGTAAAGTATTAAACCAGACAAAAAAGAGGAGAAAGAACATTCAACTTTTTGGAAAAAAATTGGTTTCACAAGAATGATCCTTTAAGCTACCTAAATATCCTCTTTGAATGCAGTACCAAAGGCCATGCGGTTTGCCTAAGGATTTCATTTTAGATTGTAATTCTACTCTGTTTTATACAGTTCTAGGAAAAACTTCAAAAATGAATGTATCCTCTGGAAAAAATAACTACAGATTTTCCAACATCATATTGTAACAAAAATTCATACAAGACCTAAAATCAGAAGGGAGAAAGGAAAAACTTGCATCACATCAATCACTAAGTGCATGGATAATTGAAAGGACAAAGGAGTACTTTTACTGTGCAAAAGCATCATCCTAGATCCAAAAACTGTATCCATGTACAGAAATAGCAACGACCATATCCAATAAACAAATGTTATGAGCTTATAAATCCAATCAAAAGCATGTTATGCTATCAAGTGGATGGACAAAGAAGATGCAGTTTTCATCATTGCATCGAAGTAATATTGTGGAACTTGTTTGTTCATTTAGCAGACAATCATTGTCAATTTCTTTCATAAACCAACCCTTTCTAAAAATATGCATCTTGATGATTATAGAATAATTTTTCATACCAGGAGTCCAAGCTGCTTATTGGGGCATGCTTGATGAGGGAAGGATAACGCAAACAACTGCAAATATATTGATGCAATCAGTAGCTGAAGCAATTGACCTTGCTTCCCATGAGTGTCTATGTGATTGGAAGGGCTTGCGATCCAATGTTCATTTTCCAAGTTATTACAAGTTCCTTCAAGCAAGCATTTTCCCTCAGAGGATGATTACTTATTTCACTGTGGAGAGGCTTGAATCTGCATGCTACATTTGTGCTGCATTTCTACGTGCCCATAGAATTGCACGGCGTCAACTACACGACTTTATTGGTAAATTGAGTACATCTCTAATAGACAAGATTTTACTTGATTTAATACTTTTTTTAAAAAAATGTTTTTTAGTTTTCTATTTAAAGTTTTCCTTGAATGCAGTCTGTGGAGCGTGTTATATTTTCTATTCATGTAGTTGTCTGCAGGATTAGAAACTATTAACCAATGTGCAGTTGCAATGCATAGTAAATGTTTAAAGTGCCTAGTTTTTGTGTGCTGCTCTTTGCAGAAGAAAATTTGACCTTACATGGCCATTATATTTGCTATAATTTCTTTTTCTTTCTTTCTTTTTTTTGGTTGATTTTCCATGCCTCACAGTTTACATCATTTTGCAATGGCTATTGCACAAAATCTAACTTTTCTAGCAATTTTCTTTAACTGCAACCATGCGTAGTAGCCTTGATCAAGACTAAATATGATTTAGAAACTTAATTTATCATGGTGATTCAATACTTATAGCATGAACAGATTGATGAAAACATGGAAGATAGATTTCTACTGTTAGTTTGTGTATATTTCAGTTGGGTTGGCCAGGTATGACAACGGAGTTTGAGCTGGTCCCTGTAGTGGAAGAATTGTTTAAATTTGTTGTGACTGATCGATTACTCAGTGCATGAACTGGCTGATTACAACTTGGATAGTAGTGGAAGAATTTGTTTATCATCATCTGATGTCTATGGCTAAAATTGTTTTTTATTTGATTTAAAACAAATCTGATTAGGAAGAGAGAGATAGAGTGCTTAATTATAGCTGATAGTTATTGGTTACAAGGTCTGAAGGAAGGTAGAATGTCATGGAGAGGGAGATAACAATCGCAGATATACTACTGAACATACACAGTTTTCTTATCACGGTCTAGTGTGAGAATAGCTTGGCAGTGAATCTTTTTGGGGGAAATGAAGGAATTCTGATGGGGAATGAAGGACAGCAGTGGGAATTAGTATTTGTTTATTCACTATTATTTAGGAATAGTAGTATTTATTAGGATTCTAGTTTTATTTAGGAATAGTAGTATTTGTTTATTCACTAATATTCAAATTAGGATTCTAGTTTTCTTATGGAATTAAGACTTATTAGGTTCTCTTATTTTATTTGGTTTGGTGCATATAAATAAATAAATAAAATACTAATTCCCAATGCTGTCTTTCATTCCCCATCAATCAATCATTTAAATTCACAGAACTACCTCCAGTAGACAGAATCTTAGTCCATAGCTGGACATACATGGAATACAGTTAAAAGCCAGTCAGTGTACAAGTTTGTAAAGGTATTTTGCAGTGATACAAGTCTATTTTCTATACATAGTAGGTGGTCATACTCAAACATAATTCCTGCATGATTTTGGGTTGTGTAGAAGAATGTTGTTTTGTACTTCTGTTGTTATAATGTTATTGGGAAGATATTTTCTTTTGGAATAAACGTCTTCTTGCCCCTCTAAAAATATTTTGAGAAGATTGACTTCTCCCATTTATTTATATTTTTAGGTGGCAATGATATTGCTTCTATAGTCATTAACGAAAGCGAGGCAGAAGGAGAAGAAGCAAGAAAATTCTTGGAAGATGTTCGTGTTGCATTTCCTCAGGTTTGTGAGTTTAACTGTCCCTATCTATTTGTCTAGTCATAATGAATTCTGCTTGAATGAGGTAGGCTGAGGCCTATGGGTCATTGCATTTGTTTCATTCATATGGTTTGAATTAGTTGGTGGTGGCAATTCAAGATGAGTTTATTGTTGATATAGGTTCTATTTGGTATGACTTTTGCAAAATGATTTAATTTGTTTTTTAACTTTTGACTTGTGAAAAAGTTGTTACAAAATCAAGTCCAAATTTTGTTTTAGTCAAAAGTTAAATTTTTAACATCTTACTTACATTATCTCCCTTCATAACAAAACTTGCTTTGAGTTAATTTTTCATAAGTTACTTATAATAAATAACTTTTGAATTGTAAACCAAAATTCATCTTCCATAAGCTATGCCAAACAGAACCATGGCTTCTAACTCAAGGATACCAGAACACAAATAATTATTCAATGCTTTCTCAGGTTTTTTAAGTGTTGTGAAAACAAGACAACATATTCATTGCATAACTTACTGTGTTAATTTTTCCAAATATACTTCTTACTTTATCATTTTTGTCTTAAGTTATTTAAAAAAAAACTTTTGAATTATGAACTAAAAGTCAAAAGTCATCTTGCATAAGCCATGCCAAACAAAACCATGGCATCTACAAGGTAATTAGAACACAAATAATTATTCAATGCTTTTTCAGGTTTTACGGGTTGTGAAAACAAGACAAGTAACATATTCAGTGCTGAACCATTTAATTGATTATGTCCAAAATCTTGAGAAGGTTGGGTTATTGGAAGAAAAGGAAATGCTTCATCTTCATGATGCTGTCCAGGTAATTTTGGTTTTGTCCTTTGCAAATTCTACATGCAATTGTGGGCTTTTGTAATCTGAAGTTCAGATATTTATATCTTCTAATGCAGACTGACTTGAAAAGACTTCTAAGAAATCCTCCTTTGGTAAAGTTTCCCAAAATAACTGACTTGATTAGTGTCCATCCGCTGTTGGGAGCCCTTCCTTCTATGGTGCGTAAAGCCCTCGAAGGTTCTGCAAAAGAAATAATGAAACCATGCGGAGTGCCCCTTTACAAAGAAGGCTCCAAACCAAATGGTGTCTGGCTTATTTCCAATGGTGTTGTCAAGGTAAATAAAAGTTTATATGGCAAGTTTGGTATTTGAAGAATAAGTCAAAATACCACTCTTGGTTTCCTTGTTAGCAAATTTATCACAATTCACAAGTAAAAGTTATTGTTTGGCAGTGGACAAGCAAGAACATTAGGAGCAGGCACTCACTGCATCCAACTTTTACACATGGGAGCACACTGGGCCTGTATGAACTACTAGTTGGGAAACGTTGCATGTGTGACATCATAACAGATTCTGTGGTACTTTGCTTTTTTATTGAAAGCGAGAAAATACTTTCGGTGCTAGGGTCTGACCCTGCAGTTGAAGATTTCCTATGGCAGGTATGATGATACATTTTGGTTTAGATTAACTCATTTTTCCTCCATCCATGAAATTACTCGCATTGATTAAGATGAATAAGTCAAGAGTTGGATGTTTCCCAAAACCATATTTTCTAGTTGCCTTGTAATGCCCCTAATTTGGAAGAGGGTAAAATTTCTTCAGTTATGTTAAGTAAGGTTATTGTTACTTGAAGCTACATTCCTCTTTCCTTTTCTCATGTGGTGTTTCAGGAAAGTGCAATCGTTCTTACCAAACTCTTGCTTCCTCAAGTATTTGAAGAAATGCCAATGCAAGAATTGAGAGTCCTTGTTGCACAAAGGTCAGTGATCACCACATACATTAGGGGAGAAACTATAGAAGTGCCGCATCATTCTCTTGGCTTTCTATTAGAAGGATTCATAAAAGCCCATGGTTTCCAAGAATTAATTGCATCTCCTGCAGTCCTTTTGCCTCTGCAAGGAAATCAAAGCTCTCAAAACATAGAGATATCAGGTAATTTATGCTGAATTTGTTTAGAAAATAATGGATGATTTGTCTGTTTTAGTTTTAGAAAATTGCAAAACAATCCATGAGCTTTTGGTGCTTGTGTTCCACTTGAAACTCTCAGTTACTTTGGTCCCTTGGACAGCCACAGGATCACAGGCCGACAGAGACTTACATCCTGTTGAACCATCAAATAAATTCCCCCTTTTCTTTTCTTTTTGTTTTTTGGTGCACAAGAGACGTAGAGGTCTTGTAAACACCCAAACCAACCCCAACCCAAGAACCTATCATGGCTCAAACACAGGACTTGCTCAATGAGCACTCTCAAGCCACCGCTTGCGAGAAGGGGAATGTTTGGACTTAGGATAACATCAAAAACAGTCCTTGATGGAAATTCCTACTTGAGTTCGATTTTTTCCCCAATATAGTATTTGAACTTCTAATTTTTGGTTAAAATAGGTCCTAAACGAATGCTTCTTAAATGCATTAATGCAGTGATTGAGATCATTAAATGCTTTTTTGGATGTTAATGTCTATATTCTCTGCATCTGCTCAAATGCATAATCCATAATTACCTTAAATATGTAAGAGACTTTTGTCAAAATACTTCACTCAGAACAAAATATAAATTATAAATAACAAACATCCCTTAGCTAGATTAATATCTAACTATTCTTAGCACTTTATGCAAAGGTTATAGCATTACACTGCTCAAAAACAAAATAGCTATATCACTCCTATTCTTTTTTATGACCTGTCCTCACTTGTTTTAATATTTTTAAAAACCTTGCTAAATTAATTAATTTCTCTAGCCATATAGTAGTGCCGGTGGAGTTTTTTTGGTTAGAGGGTTGGAGATTAAGAGGAGAGCGACAAAGTGGCCTGGAACTTAGCTTGATATTTTGGTAGCATAATATGTTTACTTTTTTCAAACATGAGCAATTTTGCAACTGTTAGGGTTGATTAGTTGGTATAGCTTTTTTGCTATATGGTTGTCACTGGTATGGTGGTATAGGTATTGGGTGCTGTTTTGGTGAATTCAGTGTATGCATCTTGCTTTGTAAGTTTGATTTGCAGTGGTTTGAAATGATTTTGGAGGATAGGTGGCCTTCATTTGTTTTGGACTAATAAATCAATAATAACAATGTCATCGATGTGACACCTATTGATGCTACATCAGTGTCTAGATAAGCATTTCCAGTGATTTGCTATTTTCAACTGTATTTTGGACTCGATTAAAAAAATTACACGATGAGCTGTAATAGATATAAGTGCCCTAATGAATGAGTCAAGTATTTGATGAATTTGTATTTAGATGTATAAATTGTTTACTGTTAATCATAACTTACTTCACCATCATGTAAATAGGTTATTGATGTGTTAAGATACTCTAATTCAACCATGCTCTTTTTGGTTGATGGGTTATGACAATTAGAAGGTACATGAACTAGGTCACTGATTCTGATGGATTACAGGTTCCCAGGCAGCCAGTTTCTATCATCAAGGATCCCGATATCAAGTTGAGGCAAGAGCAAGAGTAATCTTTTTTGACATTGCAGCATTTGAAGTTGATGGTGCTTTGAGGAGAAGGTCATCCTCATTAGCATCAGTTGATCATCCCAATAGACCTTTAACTAGAGAGCATGGTGGTCTTATGAGTTGGCCTGAAAATTTCTACAGACCAAGGGAACATAAGCCAAACTGTGAAGGGACATATCGACCAGTAAATAGCTTGTCTGCAAGGGCAATGCAGCTGAGTATCTTTGGCAGCATGGTATGTTCAATTGACATCTATTTGCAAAGATATGTTCCGAAGCACCTTTTGGGATCATTGCTGGTCAAAAAATGGTGTCTGGAATTTTTATATTGATGTATGCAGGCTCGCTGGCTTTATTGTTTAATAAGTTAATCATTAAGGCAACCATTTGATGTTGTTCATCGTGCCTCCATGCTATGAAATTATACAAGAGGGAGCTTGAAATTATGGCTTGTGGCTATTAGAAATCATCACACGTATTTCTTGATTATGGAACTTTACCCTTGTATGTCCTGATTCTTTTGAATTTACTGGCTTCTTGTTTCATTTCATAAGGTTAATATACGGAGGCGTGCCCACAGCTTTTCCAGTAGCCAAGTAAAGCGATCACACAGCATGTCAGTTTTAAGAATGGCATCATTTCGTAACCGCCAACAAGTTCCTGTCCCATCAGAAGGAGATACTGATACAAGGATGAGTCTTGAAGTGAGAGACTTGATTGGAAAAACTCCTGCTCCCCAACTGCATAGTGCAGGCACAAATGAGACTCACACCATAGATAATTACAGTGATGAATCTGATGCTGAAGATGAAATCGTGGTAAGAATTGATTCACCTAGTAGGCTTTCATTCCATCAGGAATCTTAGTTTGTGTTGTCAGTGATCTCTAGTGTGATTATTGAATTTCTCTTACTTTCGGGTTTTTTATGTTAAGTGTGTTTGTATATAAAGAAAGAAAATAAACAAGTTGTGAAGTTTGTCTAATTCAGATCAATACACTTGCGCCTATAAATAGATGAAATTGAAAAATGTTCACAATTTCTGGCAACATTATAAATAAGGAAATAATATACCCTTAAGACTTCCAGGTTAATGGGAGGATCCTGATCGTTGTTGATCATGGTCTAGCTACTCATCTTTGCTTTCATTATTTATGTTATATTTGTGTTTCCATGCTTCTTTGGTTTAATTAGGATAGAGGAATAAAAGATATTTTGAAATTACAAGCTTGTTGACTCAAATGACAAATACTTGCTCTACTACAGTAAAATTTACTGCAATAGAATAACAAATATACTAGACAGGGTGTTGAACAGTGTTAAGCTTTGTTTATATAGTCTCAGTGCAGTGTTGATTGGGGCAATGATTTTTTTTTAATTTTGGTTTCTTAACTTTTGTTTTCATCAATTGAGTCCTTTAATTGCAAAGTTAGTAGCCAATTACTTTGTATTTGTTGGCTAGGGACAAAATTAAAAGGAGGACCAACATAGAAAAGGTGTTGAAAATAGGTGGTGTGTTTAAAGTTGGAGCAAAAAGTACAACTTAGTATTTTAATTTTTAAAATTTAAACTATTTGGTCCTTTATGTTTTTTAAATTTAATCTTGATACAAAGCTTTGTTTTTATTATTTTCAAGTCTCATGTTTGTGAAAGAGAGCGAGTTTTGCTGGATTTTGAAGTAGAGAAATATTTGTTGTTTTTGCATATTCCAACCATCAAATTTGTTTATCTTGATGTCTATGGGTTTTATATGAAAAGAATATGACAATGATGTTTGTTTAAAATTTTAATATTACCTAATAAAAGTAGATTGAAGTTGAG
>NW_011499857.1:1758233-1770709 GCF_000495115.2 Populus euphratica | reverse complement strand
TTTAATTTTCATTTTAAATATTTCATTGCATACAAGTAAAAATAACAACATTTATATTTTTTTAATATAATTATTAGCTTTTTAGTTGACTATCATAGGCTAGTGGTATTATATAAAAAAGAACATTATATAGTGAATACTAAATAACTGTGGGGTCATATAATATTTTTTTAAATGTGAAAAATAGAACACCCATTCATTATTAACTTTTTTTATTTTTTTAGTAAATTTTCAACAACCAGTTTAGCCATGGAAATTATCGAGGATCTATTAAGTTGATTCTTCACATGTTTTTTTTAACGTCAGAATGGGGATTTGCTTCCAACATGTTTTTAATGCAAATCACAAAATTGAGAGACATATTTAATTAAATAAATGAAAAATAATATGTACTAATAAATAAATTATCAACAAAAACTAAAGACTAAATTAAAAAATTAATATATATATATATATGCAGATTAAAATATTTAATCTTATAATATGAATCATAAAACTAGTTGGGTCTAATAATTTTATTTTTTAGAACTAATTATTCATGCTAAGGGAGTGCTAAGAGAATTTATTGAATAAGAATAAAGTGAAAACATCATGCAGGGTTGAAAACAGATTGCTAATATTATAAATAAAAAAATGTTATAATCTTATTAAAAACCGAGCAAAAATTAAATTCTATTTTGTTAAAAATTATCACATTTTTTTAATTAACTTATTTTAAGTAATTTGAATTAAAATAAAATATATGTCATGCTGAGCATCCCACACATTCATGTAATGAAGCTTAGTTTAATTAAAAATAAATAAAGCTTTTTTTAAAAAAAAAAAGAGAAAAATAAATAAAACTTAAAAAATATAAAGAAAGCCTGTGCATCAGGGCTTGCAAGGTCAGTCATGTGCTCCTAGTTTTTTTTTTTTATGTAATAGGATGGATTACATATTATTTATTTTTATTTAAAAAACAAAATATTGCAAATGATGCACTACTTAGTTTTTTACCACTAAAAAGGTGGTAAACTGGCTCTTCTTTTTTTCATTTGTTATTTTCTGGCGAGTTTCTTTCCTCTCTAGCCAAGGAATGAAAAATAAAGTTGTGAATCAAAATGAAATATCTAAAAAACTAAAGTGACTATGTTGGAAGGAGGAGGGAAATAAGGGGACTAAAATATTTTTGTCACCTGAATTCTAGGTTGAACACGTTATTCATCCATACTTTGCAATTCAATCCCTTATCTTTAAGTTTTGCCCTTGTATAACAATTTATTAAAATTTGGTTGTTAATTTAATCATAAAAGGATGCTATTGTAAAGGAAAAAAGTATGATAACAAAAATGAAAAAAATAATAAAATGAAAAAAAGGATGGGATTTTCTATTATTACTTGTAGTTGTAAATTCAATGCTCTTTATGTTTGTAGGTTGCTCAGCTTTTTTGTCTTTTTTTGTTAGCTGTGGGTTTCCCTATCACTCAAATCGAAATGTTGAACCTATGTAAAACATCTCCCAGTATCTATTTATTCAATTCTCAGGCAGCTTACAAAATAGAGCATTAACACGAGAAATGGTGGGATTTCTCGGCTAAAAATACAAATGCCATGATGCGCTTATAGTGATTTTCCTCTTCTATGGCTATGCATATAATAAAGCTTTAATCCATTCAAGCTTCATAAAGCATTCCAACCTCAATATGCTGTGGTAGTGGCACCCAAAGAGCTGGCAGCGCAGACCTACAATTACTGTGCAAGAATTCATAAAATGCAAGCATACTTCTTTCAAACCAACCACAGTTGTTGCCTATATAAAAACTTATCTTCCCTCGAATGTGAACCACTCCAGCCAGCTTTGCTTCTTCAAATGCAAATCTCTTCCTGAGCCTCTTCATGATCGGATGTTAAGCAACCAGAGCAGTTTTGTATGCACAACTGCAAGCTATCTGTAACTTGACTTAAAAAGTCATCTCCTTCGAGATTTAAGGAATCTGCATAGCCATATTGAATCACGCACCCACAAACTCCTTCAAGGCCAAGTTTGCTGACAACAATCCTCTCATGCGCAGCAACCTTAGGCACCAAGAAATATCGAAGCGTGGTGAAATAGTGACTGTGTGTAGAGATTTCATGTTTTTAATATAATGTCCAAGGATAGGCGTCAGGCCATCTTGAATATTGGTGTAAAAGAAGCAAAATCCGGGAACCCTCTGGATACCTGGCTCGGATAATAGTATTCCCAGTCTTCCCAAGTCTATCTTGTGAGTCAACTCATACTCTATCTTCTTCTGCCTTCCATAGAACCAGCCAAACATGATGAAAGCAAGGATAAAAGAAATGGCAAAAGGAATCCATCCACCCTCAGGTATTTTACTCAAAACAGCACTGGCATAAACCCCTTCCATTGTAAAAAAATATGAAGAAGTAAATTGCAACCAGCCATGGTGGAGTTCTCCATATCATGATCATAACTAATGTCAGTAATATTGCGGTGATAAGCATCAGTAGACTAACAACACCTGCAAGCACGTATAAAAAAAATTAATAGGTTGTATCCTGAAAACAGAAAGTACATGGGTTTTGTCAGCCAGGATGAAGAGCCACGTAATGACTCCAAAAACAGCATAAAATGCACGGCTTTAAGCCAATAAGAGTCAACTTAGAGAAAAGCATTATCCAATTGTGTTGCTGTTGAATTAGGTTGAAGAATTTGGAAATAGACCACCTTTCCGCATTTTTTAAAGAAATGGCAACATTTTATTGCAGAAATTTTTTATAAAAAAAAATGATCTGAATGAAAGATTAGCACTATTATAACACTTTTATAGATGCTATCATCACTAAACTTAATAATGAGCAAACATTTGAGATTGTAATTGCCTCTAATCAGCGAGTGCACTCTCTACTACAATTTATTGGGGTTAAAATACGCTGAGGTATCACTGATAACAACAGCTTTTTAGGTGATGTGAAAAGAGATCAGATCTACAAAATGAAAGCAATGAGTGGTTGTTGAAAATGTCATCTAAAGAAAGCTGAGCGTACCGATTTACCATACCAAAAGCATTTCCGATATCCTTTCCATCTCCAAAAATAAGTATCACTGCAACGCAAAGAATCATGAGAATGTAATTGACTTCAGGGAAGTAGACTTCACCCTCTTAGTTAGAAGATGTATGCACCACCTTAATTTTGGGGAAATAATGCAGAACAACGGATTGCTTGATGACAGAGAAGGTGGCTGATATCAATGACTGGCTTGCAACAACAGCAGCTAGGGCGGCTATGATAAAGATCGGCCAATAAATCATTGTAGGTATAAACTTGTAAAATCCATCATCATGATTATTTGGGTTCTTGATAAGGTATGCAGTTTGCCCTGCATATGTCAGAACAAGTGATGGATATATTGTAGCAAAAAGGCAATCTATTGAACGACGAACATAGAATAAGCTATCGAAATATTAAAAGAGATCCAAGAAAGTAAAGTGAAAATCAACAGTTTACCTGAATTGAGCTCCTGTTAAAATGACCAAGATCCGCAAACAGTGCTTCAGAACCTTCATAACAGAAAGTCAAATAAAAAAGTGCAAGTTTTAGTTTTGATATATGGAAAGGAAGAAGGAAACTCACTCTGACATTCTTATCAGCATTTTCAAACTGTTATAGGATATGCGAGCAAGTCTAGACATCCAATGAAACACCAAACAAGCGACTAGGAATTTCTTCTCCAAATTCAAGGGAATTTTAGTTCTAATATTTTAAGCAATGAATTTCTTGAAAAGAAACCTGGCTGTCATATCTAAACTCCTCAGATAGTTAGAAATATTGGAACAATATTTGATTAGCACAAAGTCAAATCAATTAGAGCAGAAAGAAATGTTCATCAATCTTTTAATTTAAGAGCAGCAAAAAGTTCAACCTGTGATACAGAGAAACAGTTCCTCCAAGCAACAGCCAGCCTTCCTTTCCATTTCTCCAAAAGAAGCGGAATATGTAGTGAGGTGACAAAGCCTTGAATATGCTAGGGTAATGCTGAATGATGCTATAAATCCCTACTAATGGAGTACACAAGGTCCACGCACCCATTATTGGGGAAAACATAAAACTCGCTCTAGAGGTGCCAAACTTTTGTAGCAGAAACAAAACAACTAGAACTCCTGCAGAAAGTGCTTCCACCAAAGCTGGAACATTATATATACAAAAAAACTTGTAAACTCAAGGAGAGAAAATCTCATTTAAGATGGAGAGACAGATATAACTCAAATTATGACCTATCATTATCCCGTGTTCAAGCATAATTTGGCAAAGCATCAAGGATGTTTGAAAATATATTTCCATCTAAGATGACTTCCTTGAAGTTTCCTTTGACCTTACACTTGATTGTTTTTATCTTCACTTACTTGTTCAAACTACACATATGGTATTAAGTTTTCTTTACCAGATGATAGTGTTACGTGATTCAATCTATGCAAGTTGCATGTGGACTTATCTCACAGTCAATAAACAGGGTTGAGCTCAAATCCATGATTGAAATCATCCCAATTCACTTTATTGTTCATAACACAAATGGCACTATGGATCTATATAAATCCTTAACCTGAAATGATATATATATATATATATTGTCAAAAAAGCAATCTCAAGAGCATTGAAGACGAAATACACCTTTAAATATTAAAGATAGAAGACATAAAATAAATATAATACTAAAATTTAGATTTTAGAACGGTTAGGATTTAATCTAATAATAAGACAGAGTTTTTTTTATGAAAAGAGATTTACCTTAAACCTTAAAAAAGACCACCGAATATAAACTCGACTTAAAAAAAACAATTAAATAATAATGCAACTTACCTTAGATAGGGTGCATTGCAGGTGACACGTCTTTCTCTTATACAATCAGTCCTGTGACACGTCTTTCTCTTATACAATCAGTCTCTTGCACAATCAGTCCCTCGTAGATTATAGGTTCCTAGTAACCATACTAGGTGGTGACTTCTGATCATTAATGATAATTTTATGATTAAATCCAAAACTCTTTTCAATACATAACACCTGATTAGGAGGCACATAAAAAGTCTTCGCTATCACCAGACAACATCACGATGCAACCCCGCGATAGCATCTTCTCTCTGTCTTTCTCTCTCACTCTTCACCGTCGTCAAATGACGTCGTGCGACATACCTTTAAAAATTTTCTATTTAATTATATAATAATTATTAGTATTTTTTGTAAGAAGAGTTACAACTAAAATTCTATTAAAACAAAATGATTTGCTATTATAATTTCTCGTTTCCTTTTTTTTCTATGAAGAAATATAACTATTTTGTTTTGTTATCTTCATTTGATAAAAATAAAAAGCCCATCACAATAAACAAGTAATATAAAAAAGGATGATTTGAAATTAAGGCATCTCTAAAATAAAAATTCTCTTTTTATATTAATGTCACCTAAGGATGATGTATGCTTATCCCCATAGTAGAACTCTTTAAAGTTATTGTTTCATTAAAATTATATGATGAGTTTTGTCATTTTAAAGGACGTCTTGTGAAAAAAGAAAGAAAAAAAAAAGAAGATAATTTTTAAGTGACCAAGACCCTCATTTTCTAACTAATATGAATTGGTGGCATCATTGTAGCCCCTCAAGACAAGAAACTTAGGTTGTCGCATATTAGCGACATTCTCATAAACAATAACAACAATAATATATATATCTATATTCATATATGGTAAAGTCCTCCAGAAATATTGTCATAATAAAATTATGTAATGAGTTTTATTTTTTATATTTTTAAAGTACCCAAGCTTTCATCTCATAACTAAGATGGTATTAATAAAATATCATTTCTCAGGTGGTTAATAATTGTAAGAGTAAAATTGTTTTACATTAGTATGTGGAGGTACAATTTTACACCTAGTATTAATTTTAGTATTAGCTTAATATATGGGTACAATTTTACACCTAGTATTAATTTTAATATTATATAATTGATTTCTTAATCTGTCTAAATTCATGACAAATTTCATTAGGTTATGAAAAAATTATGCACTGCGAGGCAATCAAAGCTGACATTTTGTTCAATTTTGACCAAGGATGGGATCGGGTTTTAATCATTGCTTTTAGCTTTCACACTACACAATAGAAAAGGAAATTCAAGAAAATAGTTTGATAGTTACGAAGGTTTTCTTCATCTTTTTAATTTAAATTTCACAGCCAGTATTTAGGATAATTTACCATTTTTCTTGTAAATAATTAGGTCGATGTAAGAAAATGTTTTTAAAATCATTCAAAAAAGATTTGGCAGGCATCCTAACATATTTTACTGGTGATTTTTGTTTTAAGAAAAAAAAAAGAAAATATCGAGTGGCATGAAGGCCCATTATCTATGGTTTTATATGCTCACAAATCATAATGCTGGATTTCTACAGTCTTCATTGAGTACGAAGTTGGATCAGTGCTTGGCCCAGATTTATATAATCCAAGTTACGCCGGTAGGTGAGAGTCTGAGGCCTGAAAAAAGAGGACTGTCGGCTGTTTTACCGAATAAGAAGCCCGAGGACAAGGACAGGCCATTCTTGGGCTCGACATTCGAGCTCGAATAGCACAGTGAGATGACGAAGGAATTTACAGGCTAAACCACGGAGAACCCCCGAATTTACGGGCTGACTTGAATAAAGATAAATGTTTTGTTAAAAATATTTTTCAAAATATTTTTTTAATTAATTTGCAGGAAGAGCTAAATTCAGCTAATACATTTTAGATAGTATTTTAGGAAACGCCCAGCCATTCGTTTAATTCAAGTTGATGAAACAATGGGCTAAGCCGGGGTTCTTTTATATTTACTAATATAAAAGTTGATCGGGTCCTTTTATATTTAATAATATTTATTTTCTGATTTTCTATACAATATATTTTATTTTGAAAGTGGCTTTTAACCATTAAGGAACAAAAATGAGAAAAAAATGCGAGTCAGCGAAATCGATAGAAAGATGACACGTTATTATTGACTGTGCAAATTACTAACGAAAGGATTAGTATTAAACAAATTGCTGATGGAGAGGGGCTCAATTAACTCTTCACTAGTTAGAGGGGCCTGATTAAACAATTTTTCATATTATAAGGATTATCATGGTCATTAGCCAAGGAAAAAAAGTTCCTTCAAGGTCATTGACCAAGACCAACCGTGTCTCTTAGTATTTTTTTAAAATTAATAGTTTTTTAATATTTTTAAATTTTTTAATATGTTAATATTAAAAATAAAAAAAATATTAAATAATTTTTTATATTATAGAGATTATCATAGTCTTTGACCAAGAAACAAAAGCTCCTTCAAGGCCATTGACCAAGACCAACCGTGTATTGTATATTTTTTAAAATTAATATTTTTTATATTTTTTAATATGTTAATATTAAAAATAAATTTTAAAAATAAAAAAAATATTAAACAATTTTTCATATTGTAGGGATTATCATGCTTATTAACCAAGGAAAAATGTTGCTTCAAGGCCATTGACCAAGACCAACCGTGTATTGTATATTTTTTAAAATTAATATTTTTTATATTTTTTAATATGTTAATATTAAAAATAAATTTTAAAAATAAAAAAATATTTTAATACATTATTAAAAAAAACCGTTTTAAGAAACAATAACCGTCAAACCATTAGCGAGAGAGGATAGAAAAAGTCCAACGGTTCGTACTTTTCGTACGTGAAAAGAGAAGGCGTCTTCAGGCGCCAGGAGGACCTTCTCCGCCACAGCGTGTGAGAAAGAGGAGCGGAGGACCTGTTCAAAACCAAGATAGACTGCATATAAAAGAGTGATCTGTGCGATGAGATGATATATCTGTGATTAAGAACATAAAGAGGGTTTAACACTGCCTGGGCTTCTGTTTTTGAGCTTTTCAAGTTCGAGTCTCTTTTATAATCTCCCCTCTAATCCCACATACGGCTTCTTTCTCGTTCCCAGCTCGGTTTGCTTCATATTTAAACTTCAATTCGGTTCTCTCTTATCTTCCCAACAAGGACCCAACAACTGCGCCCAAAACATCCGTTGCCATTGATAGTAACAATTCGGTTCTCTCTTATCTTCCCAACAACTGCGCCCAAAACATCCATTGCCATTGATAGTAGGCAGCAGCCAGCCACCACCACAAAAAAAAAAAAGAATTGGAAACTGCAATTCGACATGGCGGCACCACATTCACCATCTATGGTTCCTCGTTATGTCCCCAAACGAGGCCAAGTTATGAAGAAATCCTTAAAGAAAATCTTTGGACTCTGTTTTGGAAATTAGAGCATGATCTCCCATTCATTATCAGCAAGGGTTTCTTTACAATTGACGTCACCATGTTCTCGTTATTTCTTTGATTTTCACGAGACTCGTTTCTCTAACTAGGTTGATGTAGGCCTTTCTTTCATTTTGTTTTTGGATGTCTAGTTGCTAGTTGCAACAAGTCTATCTTAAAATCAGTTAGGTTCTTCTGAACAAGTAGTCTTGTTTTTGATCGAGGGATACTCTGAACAGTGAAGACTGTGCAATTTTTTTCTCTCGGCTTGTAACTTGTAATGCTGATCTTCTTTCATGACAATATTTTTCTTTTTGAATTTCTCTTCAACGATTTGTTGTATTGATTGACAGTCCGAACTTAGCAGCAGACTGTGTTTCCGGCGGGAGTGTTTAAAATCCCATGAAGCCACCATGGTTGGCACGTGGGAACCAATGATTGGGAAATCAAATGCTTATAATTAAATAGAAAAAGGTGAAAAAATTAATTAGAAAGTTCTTTTGCCGTCATAGTTTGATTCTGGATTTCTGGGAATGTTAAAATAGGATTAAATTAATCAGAATTGCCTTTATCCATCACGTGCACCGTCTTGAAGGGTAAAAAAACATCAAGAAGAAGAAGAAATTAAATCCAATGCCCAAGAACACGACTATTTCTGAAATGTAAAAAAAATGTTGCTTCCCAGCTCGGAGACATCTTCACTGGCACTGCCAAATGGATTACCGATCATTATAATTATTTCTTTCATGGACCAGAGAAAAGGTTTCCATGTCTGATACAAGCAATCCATACAGAGCAATGAGAGGAATGATAGCCGAATCACTAGTACTGGTTGACAATCTAGCAGCTCTAGCCAAACAATCTGCTGCATTATCAGCGTTTCTACGAATTAGACTCTCCAACAAGTGCTGATAGTATACATTTACTTTAATAATCAGATTACAGAGTAAATAGAAGTCGGAATAAAAGTCTCTGCAACGTTTTCTGCTCTAAATTTTTCAACAGAGAAAATACAATAAATCGTGCAGCTATACACTATATTAAATATATGAAAAGAACCTGAGTCCGCTATACACTATATTAAATATATGAAAAGAAACTGAGTCCATAATTTTACCATAATTTTATACAAGATAAAACGTTTTCATCTTGAGTAGGCATCATCTTGTATGAGTGGAAATTAAATAAAAAAAAAAAAACTCGTGTGTGCGTGTGGAAGGTGTCCAGAGATTTAATGGTCTTGAAGCATAGCCCAGTTGTTGAGCTTTTTATCTTTACTCTCTTGTTCTTGGGCCCAGGTGGAAGACACTCAAGTGGGCCCTCGAGCTCAAGGGAGCAGGTGGTACGTAGTTAGGATCCAAATGAGCACTTAGTGACTCCAACATTGATCTGACATCATATGCAGGCCCTTTTGACATCACTGATCGATATAATGTAGCATGAGGTGATTGATTAAAATATATATTATTTCCTGAAAGTATTTTCACGGGTGAATCCAATTCCTATATTAAAATCATAAAAAAAAAAAAAATCAAATTCTCTTCGTTTGGGATTCGAAAGAAAAGGCAAAAGCAGAAAATATTCTCACGTATACCCAGGTTCTTCTTCTTTTTCAAAGATAAAATAAAGAGGAAAAAAAGAAAATAATTCTCTATGCTTTGAACTACTTTTTTTTTTATCATGTTACGAGAAAATTATTCTTGTAAGTTTGGTGTGAGATGTAAATAATATACTTCCTATTATATTCTAGAAATGGAGTTTAATCTCCCTAAAATTATTAGGTTTACTGTAACTTGTTTGCTCAAAACATGACTAAGAAATTATAGAATCTTAGCCTGGATTTAAAAACATATACATAAAAAGACTTATATCCTTAATATACAGTGTTGGCTGAAGAAATAAATAACATTATAACAGGTTTATTGGCAACAAAGAAGGATTTTTGGGTGATCATGGAATTCGCATTCTTGCCTTTTCCTTTATCATATCGACAATCCAGAAGCTGCAATAACTTTTTACCATTTTAATATTGAAGCATTATATATTGCCGATAAGATTGTTGTTTCGTTGGCCGAGTATAAAATAATAAAGGTTTGAAATTTAAACCTGGCAGACAATTAGCAGGCATCTAGCTGGGGTCTACCCATCAGATCGTTTTGCAATAAAGGTCAAAAGCTTCTTCACCTAAGCAACAGTAATCATTGATGCAGAAAAGAGGAAAAACCCTGTTCGACATAATTCCTTGTCACTCCTCACTGAGTTTCAACCACGTAGGTGGGACTTTTGCCTTCCAGCTGTGAAAGGTCCCCTGCTCGTTGTGTTCGTCTGCCTTGAATCGCCACCACTCCAATCTTTGCCCCATTCCGAAGCGGAGAAGTCAGAGGGATCCAAAGGTGGTGATCTAGGTTAAAAACAGTGACGAGGGATGACTGGGACAGTTAGGTCATGTATAGGGTCCCGCGTGTTGCCTGTTGTAATGGCATTTGTGATTTTTGAACATGGTGGGTGTTGACCTAGGTAGAAAGAAGACATGATAGCACATTAAGAATTTAGCTAACTGCCACCATCATATTTGACCAATGATTGAATTACTCCATGAATTTTATAAACTACTATCACCTCCTCAATCCACATTACTATCCCAGAACTCGTGAAGTTAAGATTTGATTTATATAAAAAATTTTAATATATCATTTCAAGTTAAAGTTTATTGATGAATTTGAAATTTATATACTGCTATATTATTTTATATTTATTTTTTATCAAATAAAATAATAATAATAACAGGACGAAGAAGTCTGGTTTAGAAATCTGTAGTTAATAATAAATGATTAATAGGACGAAGAAGTAGGACGGTGCTCCACTCGCTAGAAAAGAAAATGGAATATACTGGTACAGTACTTAATTGTCAATCTTACTGCTCCTCTCTCTCTCTCTCACATTCACGCTGATGTTTTGAACATTGGTATAATGTATAGTGGAATACCATCAAATTAATTTAAATTATATTTGTTTTTGTATTTTAATTTTTTTTAAAAAATTATTTTTTTATTTTTTATTTTAAATTAATTTTTTTGTTTTAAAATTATTTTGATTTTTTGATAAATTTTTTTGTTTTAAAATTATTTTGATTTGTTGATAAAAAAATTTTAAAAATAAATAAATATTTTTTTAATATTTTTTTAAATAAAAAACACTTTAAAAAAACAACTGATACCTCTTTCGTACCTCCGAACGACTATACTTTGATTTTACTTTAATTCAAGAGAAAAAAAATATAAAAAAATTAGATTTTTATTTTCAGCTCTTCATTTGATTTTACTTGCTGTTCTTCATCTGACTCCCGAACAACCACGGCAGCAGACCATGCTAGATGGGAATCGTAGAATGCATTGCCCGAGTGTCTTTGTCAGACAAGATTGCCACTCTCGGTTTTGGATATGACTTTTACCTTTTTCTCTCTCTTATTTTTTCCCTACACACTTGCATCGGAGTTCAGACCAGAAAAATGCCGTGTTGTTGCTGGTTTAGCACTTTACAAGCACTAACATTGCCTTCCTGCCAAAGTATATAAAATAACTGACTATAACTCTGTAAAAGTAAACCATTTTACAAGCATATCACTTTCTATACAATTCAAACGGACAACGCATGAACTAAGCACAGAAATGAGCAGCAGTACCAGCCACCAATATTTTTTAACCTTTGGTTCTAATAATAGTGATCGTGCCTCTCCCTTGCGTGTGGACTCTTGTCAGGGCCACCACAGCTTTCCCAGAAAGACCGGGGCCATCAGCAGATACACATGGCTTACACGCAAAATCCCCTACCGGATGTCTTACCGGCCTTGTCGGTGGCATTAAAATCCTCTCATTGATATCGTTTATGGTCATGTCCCCTTCTAAACCTCCTGGCTTCACCAGTGCAAATGGATACACCACCCTTGTTCCCAGTACCCTCTTCTTTCTCTTCTCCCCATCATCATCTACAGCACAAAACACTAATAACAATAAGAAGATGTCCATAATATTAGCCATAAATCATAATCGATGTGTGACCAATATTGGACTTATTACTCAATCATAATTTCTAAAAACGTAAAGAACACTGATCAGGGGAGGTAGACTTAAACTCGGTGTATACAAAATATAATTAACCCGAGGATACCCAACCACCCAAAAAACCAAAAAAAAAACAGAAGAA
>NW_011499857.1:1697640-1757756 GCF_000495115.2 Populus euphratica | reverse complement strand
TCTTCTCCCCATGGCTGTAAAATAAATATGTTCATATCATCAGCGGGTTTTAGACTATCCAAGATAGCATTGAAGGACAAAAACAGTAGCATGATAAACTATAGAGAAAGAAAATTAGAATGAAGGTTTGGTCTACCTAAAGACATGTCTGCGTTGAGAACTCCAAGGTTTTGAAGATCCCAACCTAGGGAAGAGAGGTTACTAGTACTACTACTATGATAAAAAGCCATGGAATTGGAGAGAATTAGCTCAGCACCAGCCCGTGTTTTGTCTCTGATTTAATAATTTTGACATATCATTCCATATGGGGTGGTGGCGGCCTAGTATCTTGATGAACCACCCGTACACTAAAATGATGCCGAATTGGAGAGAATTAGCTCAGCACCAGCCAGCGTTTTTGTCTCTGATTTAATAATTTTGACGTATCATTCCATATGGGGTGGTGGCGGCCTCGTATCTTAATGAACCACCCGTACACTAAAATGATGCGAATTGGTGCTATTTATTTATGCAGTGGTTGTAGAAAAAAGAGAATGGATTATTCAAGCAGCAGCATGATCTTGGAAGCAGCAGGCAGTCAACCGCAAGCAAGAGAAAAGGTGGCGTTTCTTGGGATACGAGAAATGGGGTCGCCCTTTTGTATCATTTTTCCTGGTTTTTGTATATGTGGAAGAATGATGTTGGGTGGGCCAAAACCCAATAATGGCGAAGGTTATCATATGATATCATGTTACTCATGTTCTGTGCATGTAAAGCAAAAATGTTTGTGCGATAGGGAATGATAAAAGAAGAACAAACCCATGCTTAGCGACACAATTCAAATCCCAGTTTTTCCTTCCTTTTCAATTTCACCTCTTCGTTCTGATATTTGGTGTTACCAACCGTTTCCCCTTTGCGGACCTTTTTTCTTACACATCCTTCACCGTTGTCACTGGGGGTCAAATCAGCTGTCTTCGCCACTTAATTTGTTTTGCTGCCGGGCCCATTTGCTGGAGGATCCATTCTTTGGCATCCTGGCGGGGCCCAGGTTGATTCATTGTGGGACCCACCACCCCTTCTAATGGGATTTGATTTGATTTGATTTGAATCGTTTTAACTTTGTCACCTTTTTGTTTTATTGTCGTTTGATCAAACGGCAGCGTAAGTCCGAATGACCACTGCAAAATACATTCTTGGAATCCACAGGCGTGAATAGCTGCTTATTGAGAACTTGAGGTGGGGTAGTGATTTCTGTGTTTTATATTTTTTTAGAGTTGCTTGGGATTGCTGTGGTTATTATGCTTCAAAATATTTTTTATATTTTTTAAATTATATTTAGAGTTGTTTGGAATGATAACTGTGGTAATTGTTTTAAATATTTTTTATATTTTTAAAATAATATTTAAAGTTATTTAGAATTATACTAATGGCACTGGTTTAAAATATTTTTTATTTATAAATATATTAAAATATTTTTTTATTTTTAAAAATTATTTTTAAAATCAACCCATCAAAACGATTTAAAATTATATAAAAAATTATTTTAAAAAATTAAAATTTTTAAAAACATGGTTTCAAACACTCTTTTAATCTGAAAAATTATTAAATTAATATCTAAATTAGTGTTTTTGTTTATACTTTTAATATGTTAATAAAAAAATTATTTAATTATATTCTACATTACAATACCAAAAACACACTAAATCATTATTTTTTTTTTTTTTACTCTCTTAAAAATTAGCTCCATAATATTCTATAATTAAACAACTAAAAAAAATTGTTTTTATAATTTGAAAACCCAACTCAATAAATTAATTAGAAATCAGGTCAACTCGAGATCGAAATCTAATTAAGTTAAAAAAAAAAAAAAAACAACACGATTGACCTCAGTAGTTACAATTCATTTACTTTGTTTTTTTATTAATTAAATTAAAGAAAGTAACCCGATTAAGATTTCAAATCCAAATCTTAAACCGGCCGGATTGAAAAACCTATGTGTTTTATCGTTTGGTGTGTGAATGCCACTTTTATGGTGTTTTGTGCCGAAGGTCTAAAAGTGATGGAAAGATAATGAGTGATAATGGGCCGGGCTTGATGTTGCTAAGTTTCCACTCTCCGCAAGAGTCTAAAAGTGATGGACAGATAATCGGTTATCTTTTGTTTCCTTACATGGGCCCTTTGGTTTTCATCGAACTTGTTGGTTGTCGGTTGTTTTGTTACCATTAGGGCAATGTTTGCTAGCCCATTAATTCCTTGCATTTCTCTCTATGGATGTAAATTTGGATGGAAATGTAATGAAAATGGACATATAAAATAGTTGATTGCTGTTTAGGAATGGAGTTAGGTTGGGGTGAAGCAAATGGCTTAAATGTTGACTTGAGATCGGTGGCTTTAGTATCATGTAGGCTAGAAGATTGGGCTAGGATGGAAAGTAAGAGAATGTTTTGAAATGCGAGCCAATTTGTATTTTTTAAAAATTAAAAATTATTTTTATTAAAAATTATTTTTTATATTTTAAATTGTTTTGATATGCTCATTTTAATATTATTTTTTAAAAAATATATATATTATTTTAATATATTTCAAAATAAAAACAATATCTTAAAAAATAATTATTCTACCGACTGCCGACACTGGTAGAGGAGAATATGATCCTATTAATGTAATTTGCAACTTCCTAAGATGGCTGTTTTATGTTAATAAGTCCTCAGCCTATGCACTTGTCAGATTGAATTCTGAATTGTGTTTTGAGAATTTTATTATCTTCAACCTATCATTAAAAAGAAATTTAGACGAATAACGTGGAGCCCGATGAAGAATTTAACGTTTGCTATGAAGCCAAACTACTTTTTTTTTTTTTACAAGAAATGATATTCAGCAGCTGCAGATATATTTTTAAAAGAAAAAAAATGTGTGACTCGGACTCAATTTCATCGAAAAAGATGGTTTCATTTTTAATATAACAAACAAAAAAAGCAATAATAGATGATTTTATATAAAGAGAATTTAATTGTAGCACACACTCTGCTCTTCTAGCGTGGGGTTTGCTATTTCTCTACCGTCTATGCTCGGACTTCCGTCATGCTCATGGGATCGTGTACTCTGCAAAGAGACAACAGCAAGAGTAGATGTTAGCCTGTTATGGTTAAGATTCTTGGGCTCTTAGTTCATGAGGTTAGCTGAGATGCAGTTGGGTTACTATTTTTAATCAAATCAAGACGGGTTATTAAAAGGTAGTATAACCCCCGCCCTTGTATTTTTGCAGGAAATGTTCTTACCCTCAATGTTTCAAAAAACTCAACAAAATCTCTTCAAACGGTCTATTTGGCAAAATTTATTGATTGGGATGAAAAGACAAGCATTTTATTGATCGTGGTGTCTGAAACAGAGGAGTAAGGCGTCTATTTGCCATAAATATGGAGGGCAGAAAGATGATCATGTTGCAAAAAAAGAAATGGAAACAAACTGGAAATACTATCACTTACTCCCACACTTCTTTCCAGCTTGTCTGTTTTTAATGCTGCAACGCTTCGGAATGGTGATGGCAATTCCTGGTTTGATTCCAGCTTGCTTTGCCGAAGGTGACAACAGAACAGCACAAAGACATTTTGGAGTTGTCTTGATCAAGGCAGCAACTTTGGAGCAGCAAGCTGGTGGCACAGCCGCCCTTGCATTCCCTGCCGCTCCCAAGCATGGGCTCAAGCTCGCTGCTGCTGACCTAACTGGTGTCTTCCCACACTCTCCGGCAGCATTAACATCACATTTAAAAGCATTTGAAGCTACCAGAACAACCAACACAGTCACAACCCAAGCTCTCATGTTATAGCTCATTGTTTCTACGCTTGAAGAACGCGATTTTACTCGGATTTCGCTACATGTATTACCAATATGTAGCTCATATTTATAGGCACTACAAATGTACAAGGAAAGCTCATATTTATAGGCACTACAAATGTACAGGGAAACAAAATAATAATAATTAAAAAAAAGGCGCCTCTTGATAGTGGGTTGGTTGTGGAAACGCGGACGAAGAACATGGTTTTCTGTGCTTTCAACACGTGATGATTTAATTCATTTCCACTAGGAAACAGTAGCTTCTTAAGTTGACTCATGAGTTTTTGTTCCATAAGTGGATTACCCTCTTCTTCTTCCTTTTCTCCTTCGAGCATTTTCTCTTCTTCCCATGAATAAAGATACTCGATTAGCCACTCCGATGCAAAATAGTGTGTAGAGAATTATTACTTGAACTGTTTGTGTCTATGAAGTACGGTGTTTTTTTAAATATATTCAAATGATTTTTTGATATTTTTTATTTTTAATATTAACATATAAAAAATATTAAAAAGAACATTAAAATTCCACTTGTGAAATAAAATTATAAGACCTATAGCTCCAACGCAAGAGCACAATAAAAGCTAATATTCAAGAAATGAAATTCAAAATTAAAAATATGTTATTTCCAAAAACTTGAACAAAATTATCATTTCTTTATGAGTGATTTATGAAGTCACGCACTGTCATATCTCTGATTTCTCCTAGCTGTCTCAGGGCTTATTTTTATGGGGCTGGGCTTGATCTGTATTTCTTCATTTTTAGGCTCTTTTCTTGAGCTGGTTAGAGCTCTCTCCGGGCTTGTGTGCATTTTAGTGCTTCAGCGGGATCACTCCCTTCGTTAATTAACGAAAACAATTTTTTAGGTGTCTAGCCTGTGGTTGGACTCGAGTTTTGAAACTTTTGGAATATTTTATTTAAATTAATTTTTTTGTATTTTTAAATTATTTTTATGTCTGATATTAAAAATAAATTTTAAAAATATTAATTTAATATATTTTAAAAAATATATATATTTTTAAAAAAAATTCTTATCACTCTTCTATAAAATTATTATAAAATTCCGGGTCCAGGTTCTCTACTCTCCATCAACCAAGGAAAACCGCACACAATCCTACAGCCCAAAACAAAAAAGCAAATAACCATAACCTGCTTGGTCATCAGCACATCTTTTTGCGTTTTACGTCCACAAAACAAACTACAGAATTTATCGATAAGAAATGGTATAACTATAACCAATATATTTTTTTTCAATAAGAACATAAAATCGAAATTGAAGTAATTCGACGGATCAAATACTAATGCAATTATGCAGTTAAGTTAGAGAGCAAGGTTTTCAAACTCTCTCTGAGGAAAAATGCAAAGCTAGAAAAAGGACTCCATATTTAGACCAAACAAATTTGAAATGAGAAAAATTTTAAAATAAAAAATAAAAAATAAAAAATAAAAAATTTGAGAAGGGTTCTCTTTCAATCAATATTATAGCTAAGCAGCTCTAACAAATTTTATTTCTGTTGGATTTCTTGGCCGTGACAAAGTTTCTCCAGTAAGTAGTGATTTCCCTTTGTGTTTCAGTGGCTGTTTTCTTTACCACAGTAGTGCCATTCTTTCCTGCCTCGGTGTCATTAATCTTTCCATTCTCTTCACTCTTGACAGAAACTTTAGCCGGGAGTTTTGCAGGAAGTGAATCAAGCTCGTGCATAACCTTCGTTATGTCAAGCACAAGTCGCTCAGCAAGGGTGCGGGAGAAATCTTCTCTGATAACAACACGAAGGACGGTTATGTGCTTAGCATCTGCTGGCATGGTGTAGGCGGGCACAATCCAACCAAAGCGACGTAGCGTTTCTGCGATTTCAAACTCGTCGTGCCCCCAGCTTTTGTCCAAGAGTGAAAAGGCCACAAGAGGTACTCCAATGTCTTTTGACACAATCTTAAAGCGCCCTGTTTTCTCCAGTCCTTCTTTCAGCATCATAGCATTTTCATGGCAATTCTCCATCACATTTCGGTACCCCTGGTGAACAGAAAATTTCAGTTTTTTTTTCCCTGGTGAAAATAACGCATCGGAAGAGAGATGGATTCATTATTTTATTAGATCTCTCACCTCATAGCCCAAGCGGATTAGTTGGTAGTACTGAGCAATAATTTGACTAGAACCTGAAATTGAAAAGTATGAGTATATATTCCATGTTAAACAAGTTAAGGGGGTTAAGATCCCTTACAATAATATTCGAATCAAATGTTTAATCACCTTTTGAGAAGTTGAGAGTGAAAGTGGGTTGATCCGTTCCAAGGTAGTTTATGTGGAAAATGAGTTCTTCTGGCAAGTCTTCCTTGCTCCTCCAAATAACCCACCCAACTCCAGCATAGACAAGGCCATATTTGTGGCCACTGACATTAATGCTCTTCACTAACGGGAGTCTGAAATCCCATTCAAGGTCCGGCCACAGGAATGGTGCAATAAATCCACCACTAGCTGCATCGACATGAATAGGGGTATCCCACCTGCCAAACATAAAATTAAGAAATCAAATTGCATACTCTATACACACAGGATTATGCACCGTTCGTATATGCATGGTACTGCTTCAACCTAATGAGCTAGAGGATTAATGTGAGCTAGCGATAAGTACCCTGTGATTCTGTTCTTTTCAACCAAAAGATCGTTTAAGAGCTTGACATCTTCAAATTCTCCATTGAGTGTAGAACCCAAGATGGCTGCAACACAGATTGTGTTCTCATCTACCATTTCCGCGGCTTTCACAGGGTCCATGACGTAGTAGTCCTCGGTCAGCTTCACCTCCTTCAGTTCTACCTCGAAGTACCTTGCAAATTTCTCCCAGCATACCTACATAAATACATACACAAATTAAAAACTGAAAATTCCTTCTACAGCAACTTCATTTTCTCGTCAAGATATATAATCCTGAATTACACGTTAAGGGAAGATCTTTGATTACCAATTATATGGGCGGCTAATAGACTGCTATTTTCATAAGTACATGTTCTATTCCGGCCCAATATAATGGCCCTTGGTATTGGGGGAGCCCAAGCCTCCTCTTTATCACAAAAACTTTTGATTTTTTTTTTTTATCATCTGTTTTAGCTCACTACCAGTAATTATTATAAAAAAAGAGAAACATGATGTTTGGGTTGGTGCAAGGTTTATACCTGGACATTGGCACCAGTGACAATGTTAGGGTTGTCGTAAGGTTTCCCTTCGGCCTTGCGCTTATTCTGCCACTTTCTCTTGAATGCAAGCCCTGCCAGCATTATTGCCTCCGATGAACCTACAGTACCGACCCCGACTGCAGCCTCGGATTCCCCCAACGGAGCATTGAATAGGTGTGCTATAATATTCACACAACGATTCTGCAAAAAAATATCAAGTGATTTAGTGTTAGCCGATCGAATGAATACTACTAATTAAACACATATATCTTGATTTGTCCAGCCCCACAATTTAGCTAAAAAAAAGTCTGGTTGGTTGTTTATAAAAAGGAAAAACTCGTTTGAATTGATTAATTAATTCAATTTGTCTAAATCACACACATATTGACTTGACAGAAATAGACCAGGTCTGTTAAAAATTCTCCCTATGCTCATAGTTGCGTATCTTCTGCAAGTAGAAATACCAGGTCTGATGACTGCGTCTATGCCTATTAATTGATACGATATTGACCAAACTAAGCACCATACGACTGGGAACTCCTTCAGCTGAAAAGTCAAGTCTCATCTTTCTGACTCAATAGTCCAAGAAAACGAAAAAAAAAATCGAAAACAAACTCGCGTGCATCGTTTCCTTAAGGCAAACGAAAATGTACCTCCCAAAAAATAATAATTAAAAAACACTGTTTTCTTAGTACTAATTTTATTCTCAGAGAGGGAAATAATGCATAGCATGCATGAACTTTATAATCCTTCCTGATGGAAAAGAAATCTGTACAAAGCTCATGAAAACACCAAATACATATATGTTGATTTTTAGAAAGAGAGTTGGGAGACCTGAAGCTCAGTGGTAACAGGGTACTCGTCCATGTCAACATAGTTTTTGTTGATGGAGTCCATAATAAGCTTATCACATTCAGGCTCCATCCAAGTAGTGACAAAAGATGCCAGGTTCAGCCTTGGGTTCCCATCAAGCATCAGCTCATCGTTTATGATCTGGAACGCTGCCTCCTTTGGTATCGAGTTCTCCGGCATCTTGTACCTGCACATATCATAATATTTCCACGTCCAGCATATATCAACATACTATACATTCTAGCTCGCACAATTATATATATAAATAGCAACAAATTGTGCCCTATGTACCTTGGAAGGGACTCTCGGACGTAGCGAGAGGCGAACGTAGAGTGCACAGAGACATCGGACTGCGAAGCAATTTTTGCGAGCACCATGGTTTGGGATTGAGAACAGACACCAGAAACTCTGAAGTGGGAGCTTAATATAATTTATTTAGGATTTTCTGCCTTGGTATGGTTGGAGAACTTGTGGTATTTATAGCTAGCTAAAGATACCACAAGTATTTTCTTTGTTGTTCCTGTTCTAGAGAATGCTTCTCAGAGAGCGAAGACTTGAATGAATACCAAAATTGACCGCGTTGATTGTTTCTCTGCTTCGCTACTTGGTCACTGATTAATTGTCTTAAGCTAAGCTGAGTACTTTTCTTTGTTGACCGTTTGATTCAATCAAACACCCCTTGCATGTCCTTTCGAGGTTGAGGGTGTTTAGAGGTATAATTATTGTCATTTTATAAAATATATTTTTTTAAAAAATTTATTTAAATAATAATTTTTTATTTTTTAAAATAATTTTTTATATCAATATATTAAAATAATTTAAAAATAATAAAAATAAATAAATAAGCACATGGGATTCATCATGATCGCTAAAGTTTAACAAAAACTTGTATTTGTGTTCTTTAAGGTTTATCATAGACAACTCATTTATCTTGCAACCCGTTTAAAAGATTTTAATTAAATCTCTTACCTTTTTAACTAAAAAAGGATAAATTTCTTGGCCAAGGCAAATACTGGGGTAAAGAAAGTTTTGAGATATAATTTTTTTTCTTTATTAGTTTCAGCTCCACGATATAGATATTAGGTTTTTTTAGTATAAATATTATATATAATACCAATAATTTTATATCCAAATTAATTTTATATCAATTTTATCATTAAGCTATGCTACAAATTATAGTTGTAACATTAAAACTATTTATATAGTTGTAAGAAAAATTATTTGGTCCTAATTCTTTGATAGCTCTTAATTTCTTGATTATGGTCTCTAATTTTGAAATGATTCTTCAATTTAGTCTCAAACTTCATCCAACTTGAGGCTGATTGAGAACCAACTAAGAAGAAAAGATGGAAAGAGAAATGAATTGGACAAATTACTAAATTAGGATGGCTTATTATGTTCATGACTCGAGTTATGAATTTAATAGTTTTAATCTAGGTTAATTAGAATTGATCTAGTATATCATTGTTTTTTTGTTTCAATCCTTAATTTTTTGTTTTATTTTATCCTTTGACGGCACAATTTCACTTAATTAAGTTAGGTAAATGTTAGAACAACAGTGACCTTACAGATTTTTAGAAGCCATATTGAGTTTTTAACAAAAAAACCATGTCGCATGTGATTTAGTTTGGTCATACGAGCCACGCTGAGCTAACTTTAATATAATTATATTAAATTGTAGTTAAAACCTAAACCATACAAGGAACCACAACATGATGCAAAGCTGAATAAATTAAAAGTATATAAATTATGTTAATAAGTTAGTTTTTTCACTTCATATTGTATTTTTATTTTTTTCAAAAAGAACATTGACATTTGGTTAAATAAATATGTTAAATGGCATGACACATCATGTAATTTTTTTTGTCTTTATTTATTATTAATAATTGTTTATTTTTATTTATTAATATATATAATAATCAATTGATTAGTTTTATTGATTAGGTGATCAAACTTTGAATTTGCATTTGAATGTGCATTTTAGATTTTTCATCACGGACACCAAAACTAATCAATGCTAATAAGTAATATTTTGTTTTGTTTTATCTTAACAATAAAAGTATCTTTGAGTTCAGGGTTTCTCTCTCTTTTGGCATAACAAGGCTGCAACATGAAGCCCGCACAATAGGTTTTATTAAATAGCATGCCGCGCGCTTATAAAAAAAAAATATTTGATGGTGTTGTGAACTAGTGATGAATAAATAATAAAAAAATAAAAATATGATAGAGTAAATATTTCATGATGAAAAAAAAAAGAGTTATGTTAGTAATTAAAAATTTGGAAATTAAATAAAATGATTTGTAATAATTCACGGTATTTTGTGAGGAAAGATATAGTGCTTTCGCCACATGATTTAGCTTTTCTGTTAATAAAAAATAAAAAAAATTATAAGCTAAATTATCTATCAACTTAATATTAAAAAAAATCCAACAAAGATAATATTTGAAGGAAAAAAACTCATGAGAAAAAACATTGTAGCAATTGATAATGTTTTATGAGAAAAACTATAGTACTTTCTTTAATAAAATCGATAAAGATAATTTTAGAAAACAAAAACCATTTAGAGAAATACTGTATCAATTCACAGTTTTTTGTGAGAAAAGCTTCAACTTTTTTCCCATATAATTTAGCTTTATTGTAATTATAATTTTTAATCGACTCAATATTAAAAAAAAATCAACAAATATAATTTTGAAAAAAATCATATGGAAAACACTGCAACAATTCACAGTGTTAATTTTAAAAAAATTATAAAGTTAAATTCTGAATAAGTTCAATATTAAAAAATTAAAATTGACAGATAATTTTTTACAAAAAAACACAAAAAAAGCCATGTTGGAAACACTGTAGCAATTCACAGTGTTTTGTGATGAAAGCTATAATACTTCCCCTCATGCTTTAATCTTATTTGTAATGACTTGTAATTATAATTTTCAACTAGTTTAATATTAAAAAAAATAAAATTAACAAAGATAATATTGAAAAAATCATTAAAAAAAATTAATGTTAAGAAACACTCTAGCAATCTACAGTGTTTTGTAAGGAGAGCTAAAATGTTTTCCCAACATGATTAAGTTTTATTATAAAGTTAAATTCTAATCAGCTCAATATTAAAAAAAATAAAATTGATAAAGATAATTTTGAAAAAAAAATTATTACAAAAAAATCAAAAAAGATAATTTTAGATAAAATCATTAAAAAACATATAAAAAAACACTATAACAATCAACAATGTTTTAAAGAAAAAAATTACAAAACTAAATTATCAATCAAAATAAAAAATATATAATTTTGAAAAATAAAAAAATAAAATAGAAAAACCATGCGGGAAAATATCATAGCAATCCATAGTATTTTTAAAAAAAAATTACAAAGTAAAATTTTTTAATCAGGTAAATATTAAAAAAAAATTATAAAAATAATTTTGAAAAAAAAAACAAAAGGGAAAGTTGGAAAAAAAGGAAAGTGATTTTGGAAAAAAAATAAACAAAAAAAAAGAAGAGAGGGGAAAGCTATGAAAAAAATATGAAAAAAATTAAAAAAAAATACACTATGAATTATTTGTAATTCATAATATACTAAGTGTGAATCAACAGTGAATTCTCCAGCTATTGTAATTTAGAGTGCATTGGATGTAGATAAATAATGAATTCTTCATATTCTTTAGCTTATTACTTAATTAGCTCGGTGATAAAGCACAATTGCATTGTTGTGCCTACAGTGTGAGGGCTAGTGGTCATAAGAGAAGGCTTGTGTTTTTTTATTGGTTTTTTTTAATATGGACATGTATTTTTAAAATAAAATAAAAATTAATTTTTTATATTTTAAAATTATATTAATAAGGTAATATCAAAAATAAATTTTTAAAAAATATTATTTTTTATATTTTCAATTAAAAAAATAAATACTACGAAAACCTATTAATTTCGTACATCAAAACTAGATTTCGTCTTGTCTAATTGTAAACAAGCGACGTAATACATTCAGAACAAATAATAACGCTTGTTGATATGAATTATTATATACACATTTTAGCGTCTCTTGAACATTGAAAAAACAAAAGTGGGCAACAAATCAAATGGTAAAGGAGTGTATTACTGTTATGTAATCAACAGCAAGAGCCCATGGTAATTATAAGTAGAAAGTCAAAGTCAAAGTCAAAAGTTGACAGCTTCTAGGGTCCTCCCATGAGATAGCAGAAAGAATCCGGCAACTCGCCATTTTCCCGAATCGCGGCAACTCTCGGGCCCTTTTTTCCCCTCTCTATCTTGAACTATTCTTCTAGGGGGTCAAAAAGAGAGAACAGGCAGTACGTATGTGTTCGGATGGAAAACATTCGAAGGGTTAGGCTGTATATGATCAAGAAAGTTAATTAGAGCTATTTTTTAAGCATTATTTTAGGTTTATGTAAAAAATGTACCATTAAAATTGTTTTAAAAGAGATTTAGTATCCATTGATATGGAAATTAGCCTAAAAAACTATCCTATTTTTGAGAGATGGAACACCTTCTCTCGGTGGGATGGCGGGAACCATCGTGGCAAGGGTCTAATGTTAGTTGAATTGTTTAGAAATATGGTTATGATGATTTTTTAAATAATTTTTTTTATTAAAATATATATTAATGATTTTTTAATTTTTTAAAAATTATTTTTAATATCAGTATATTAAAATAATTTAAAATAAATAAAAAATAATTTTTTTTTAAATTTTTTAAAGATATTTTTAAAATACAAAAACATCTCCTATACAAATTCCAACATGAAAATCGAGTATTTTCTAGTTTCAATTTCTCATGCCACCTAACATAAAACGTGTCCCTTTTTAAACCACAAGTGCAAGTTCATATTTGACTACGTTTATATAGCTTCTCCTGTAAGATAAAATGTGCAAATGCACGCACCGGCAAGCATCGGGTGTTCCTTGACTTCACTGTCCAGTGCTTCCCTTTTTTTTTTTTTATGAAATATTATATTTCTAGAGGTAACCTGTCCTTTTCCTTTATTTTCCAAGAAAAAAAATCATTTTCAATGACCAGGGAAACACTAATCGTAAAGGCACGTTTCGAGAGAGAGAGAAATTTGGCAAAACAACATTTTGAGATTTGAAGAGGTCAACATTGTTAAGATCACACAGAATAAATGGAGAAGAAGAACAAGAAGAAACAACTATGCAATGTTGTGATTTTACGTGGTTTCGTTATGTACTGGTTAGTTAGTTGGCATCCTTTCACTGCAGGTTAGATAAATATTTTTAAATATTAAAAATATAGGGAATTTTTATAATTGTGTCATCAAATATGGTTTAATAGATTAATATTTAAACCTTGCGACTTAACTTTTCATCTAACTTGAATTTTCAACTAATTTATGAGCAAGTTAATCTAAATTAAATTGATTAATTTTATTAATATAAATATAATTTTGATAACCAATAAAAACATATCATAACTTTTAACAAAACTTTAAAATAATAATTTAAAAAAAAACATTAAGATAGTGACAGATTATATTGATTTCAGCCCGTAGCGATACATGTGATGGATTATATTGAGTTTAATAATTTTTTTATAAAATATTATTTAAATTATATGATAAAAATATATGCTCAGAAAATTAAATATCCACATAAAAAATAGATATTTATTTGAAATAATGATAACCTTATAGAAAGCAATAAAAAATAAATCATGCAGTTTATTTCTCGGTCAATCTAATATTGAATGACAAAATCAAGAAAGAAAATTAAAAATCAAAGGACCAAAAACAAGAATATCATTTTCATCCACCGGATAAACTCGTTAAACTTGAAAACCTGGTTGCTTGGGATAACACTTTAAACTTGTGAATTAGGTCATGGACTCTAGCAAGATTATAATTTGTTTTATTTTTTAAACTATATTTTATTTAATTGTATGATAAAAAATAGATGATCATTAAATTGAACACCAACTCGATACTAAGATATTGGGAAAATAAAAATAAGAAACATAAAACTCTCTAGACATGTGAATCAAGTCAACTAACTGACACATATGAATATGTCCGTTGATTTTATAAAATTTAATAATATAATTTTTCTCTTGAACTATTTTTTAACTATATGGGGAAAAAATCACATCCAATTAGATAAACAAATACAACTTACCATACCTGTAAATTCAAACAACCTGGATTACTCTACCAAACCCATAAACTAAACTAACACTGTAGAAAAACAAAATAAAATGAAGGTTAGCATAATTATGACCATGATTACTATTGCTACAATTAGTATTATTATTATTATCGTTATTATTGTTATCATCATTATCATTTATAATATTGTTGTTATGATTAGTCTTGCTATCATTATTACCATCCACTATCATACGTATTATCATTATTACTATAAATATTATTGTAATTATAAATATTATTTATAGTGTTATCACCACCGTTATAATTATTATTATCGTGACTATTATAGCTATTACTTTTATTATCAATATTCTAGATAATTTAACTATTATAGATAATATCATTATTATTATTGATATTATTATTACTATTATTTATACCATCGCCACAGTTACTAATATTACAATCACCACAACCATTCTAGTAAACTATTATTATTTTTATTATTGTTGATAAAATTATTATGAATATTATCACTATTATTATTGTCATCAACACCACTACTATATTGATAAATTAATATTATTATTGTTACAGTTCAACTAATATTATTATTATCATTGTCACCATAATTACTATTATTTTTATTAGTAGCAGAGAAACACAATTATCACAATTATTAGCAATATTGTTACTAGTTTCATCACTACTATTACTTTATTACTAATAATATATAAATTTCAATTTCAAGTATTATTAATCTTATTTTAATTGCTATTATTACTATTATCACAATCAATACTATTATTGATATTATTATCACAATTATTATTATTACAATAAACTATAATTATTACTAATATTATCATCACTATTGATACAATTATTATTATTATTATTATTATTGTAAAAATCATAAACTTGATTTGAAAGATAAAATCAAAAACCATGAGAACTTTAACAATATTATTATCATTATTTGTATAATTACTATTATTATTGAAATAATAAAAACCATAAACTTGATTTGAAAGATAAAATTAAAAACCATGAGAACCTTGACAAAAACAAAAAGGAAACTAATAAGAAATCAAAAGAAGAATAACCAAACTGAAATAAGTATTTCTTTTTGTATAGACTATTTTTCATTATATGATAAAAATATATGGTCATGCAGTTTATTTTTCTCTAGATCAAATATTGAATGATAAAATCAAGAAAAAATTATTAAAAATAATCAAATGAGCAAAAACCAAAAAGATATATTTGTCTAGTAGGTTAACTCATCAAACCTATAAATTTGGTGACCTGAACTAACACATCAAACCTGTGAATAGGATGATAAACTCCAACATGATTATTTTTTTCCAAAATATTTTTGTTATTTAACTACATGATAACAAAAACTAGACGATCACAAAATTAAACACTAAACTCTAGTGGGATTGTAAATTTTGTATTGAATATTGAGATGTTGAAAAGAAAAAAAAGTTAAACTAGTTAAATATGTGAATCAAGTCAGTCAATCAAACTTATGATTATGTCCATGAAATTTATAAAATTTAATAATATGACTTTTCTTTAAAACTATTTTTTTAGAACATGAAAAAAAAAACAAACATAAAAAAAAAGAGTTAAGTTCAATAATAAAAAAAAAGAGAAAAAAAACACCCCAACAAAATCATTTTTTCTTTGTTATTTTTTATAGAAAAAATAAAAAAACTAAAATATAAATATAAATTAGAATATTTAATGTTATAATATAGATAATTTACTTGGTTGTGATTAATGAATTTATTTATTAAATTCAATTTTAAATAGAAATTGATACACACAAGATTTGTTGGATAAAATAAAAAGTAAAAATATATTATCTAAGGCTGCACAAATTTAAAATATAATAAGAAATAAATATTTTTTATTTATAAAAATAAATTTAACATATATATATATATATATATTTAAATTAGAAATGAATCATGCTAATCTTTTGAAAAATTTAACAAATCCAACATATCTAAAAATTAATAGCTATGTAAAAAAGATAAAAAAAATCATATATAATTAAAATAAAAGGTTAAAAATTATTTAAAAAATATAAAAAAATTAAAATTTTAAAAAATCAAGACTATAAAAAATTATATAGAACTAGTTTTATACATTCTCATTCTGAAAGTGCTGACTCTAGATTTACTTTCCACCTCATCATCTTCGACTTGAATTCAAAAAAAAGAAAATAAAATGATATTTCCAAACAGCTATAAGTCCATTGGCAAATTCTATTTTATTTTTGATTTTATATATCAATTAATTGTTTTTCGGTGTTAATTTAAGACACAAATCCTGCTATGAAACTGAAATGCCCACATCAATAACAAGTCCTGATTTTAATGTTAAATAAATTAATAAATATTTTTAAAAGGAAAATACATTGGTAGAAATATAATTCGAAACTTTTTATTGCATGATAGCGCCCGAATCAAACCATTGATCGAAGATAATAGTGATATAAACAAAATCATCAGTGCTACGGACAAGCAAGGCTAAAGCCCTATTAAAGCCTAACATAAATCCAAACAAAGCGAGCACCACGGTCTCCTTCGGCCCATTTTTATTTCTCTCTCTCAAATTTAACGGTCCCCGGGAAACATCGCCTTTTAACCCTTATATTTGTACTAATCTCGCAAACAAGCCCCTTTAGAACTAATCTCATTAATCTAACCCTATATTTTCATCTCATCAAATTCAATTGTAAACAAACTTCCCAATATCCCATTGACTATTTTCTTTCGTAGAATTTAACAGTGTTCTGAAATATATTTTTCAACAAGAAAGTGTATCACGTGATGCTCACTCTTTAAAAAATGTGCAAGACAAAAAAAATAAAAAATCTAAAAAACCCCAATAATTTTATTTTTAAAAATGAAATTTTAAAAATAATAATAATTGAGAATCATATGACATTATACTAACCTAATAAAATGTTTAAAAAATTCAAGAAATGAAAGAATAGAGGAGTCTCGATCACTGAAACCTGGAAATTTAAAGAACCATGAAAAATCTTTTTGGGCATGTTCAATCATTATTATTTTTATTTATTTCTCAAGAATTTTAGAAAACTAGAAATTTCTATACTTCCAAACAGGTAATTTCATCTTGGTTGTTGAAAATAAATAAACTCTTTATGTTTTAAATATTTTTAAAAAATAATAACTTAAGGGCAAGTCTTATAAGAACGAGTTTAATTAGTATCACATAATTTTAAAACATTTTATTATTATTATTATTATTATTATTATTATTATTATTATTATTATCATTTTTTTTTGAACGTCACATGATACTCTTTTTGCATAAAAATAGGTGACACATGGCCATTAATTTAGATCTGAACAGGAGTTAATAGTGCACTTAAGTTGGTCAATTAAGCCTAACGAACGAAGGGTAAATTTGATCGCATGCTTTTTAGTTTTTATAGGGTCTGAAATTGTTCAGATACTGAGACAGACAGAGATGCAACCAAGCCTGAAAGCCGAAACGTATTTCGATCTTTTGGCGTTCATTCAAGTGTAGTGTCAGACACAGCTGCCCTGGTTCTCCTTTGATCCCCCCACTAAAGGCATCGTTTTGAGATCGATCACTTGCAGGTCTGATTAGCCTCGAACACACAGTTGGATTTGTTTATGTATCATGCGGCTCGTAATTGTTTGCTCAGATCTAATCGATCCCTTTATTCATTCATCTATTTTTCATAGCAATTTAGCTAAAGAGCATCCGTTTTATTGAGGGTTTTATTGTGAATCCTTGTGTTCTGCAAATCTATTTTTAAGATTAGGTTTTCTGTAATGTGATTGTGATTTTGAATTTGGAGATCTGGATCGAATTCCTTTTTGCTATTATTAGGTTTTTTGTTTATTAATCTGCTCAAAAGGGGATCCGTTTTGCTTAGTTTCTATAGTGAATTAGCAGGATCTGAATTTCTGTGAATTCTCCTCATGTGGGTGGTGCTTTTTTTCAATTATTTTCTTATGAAATTATTCGGCTTTCATTTTTTGGGCAACAGAGGACAAATCTTTGTATAAATTTATTTTGGGTTCTTGGTTCTTTGTAGGAGAAAAGAACCGTCTTGATTACAAGATGCCGTCTCAGAAAATTGAAACTGGCCATGAGGACACTGTCCATGATGTTGCAATGGATTATTATGGCAAGCGGATTGCGACTGCATCATCGGATCATTCAATCAAGATAGTTGGGGTGAACAACAATTCTTCTCAGCATCTTGCAAATCTGACCGGGCACCATGGCCCAGTTTGGCAAGTAGCTTGGGCTCACCCGAAATTTGGCTCGTTGCTTGCTTCATGTTCTTATGACGGGCGAGTCATAATTTGGAAGGAGGGTAATCAGAATGATTGGATCCAAGCTCATGTTTTTGACGATCACAAATCATCTGTCAATTCCATTGCCTGGGCACCTCATGAACTGGGCCTTTGTTTGGCGTGCGGTTCATCTGATGGGAATATATCTGTTTTTACCGCACGAGCTGATGGCAATTGGGACACATCGAGGATTGATCAAGCTCACCCTGCTGGTGTAACTTCTGTTTCATGGGCCCCGTCCATGGCACCCGGTGCCCTTGTTGGTTCTGGTTTGCTTGACTCTGCTCAGAAGCTTTGCTCAGGTGGTTGTGATAATACCGTCAAAGTGTGGAGACTGTATAATGGGAATTGGAAGCAGGATTGCTTTCCAGCTCTTAATATGCATGCTGATTGGGTGAGGGATGTTGCTTGGGCACCCAACTTGGGCCTTCCAAAATCTACTATTGCTAGTGCCTCGCAGGATGGGAAGGTTATTTTATGGACTGCGGCAAAGGAAGGTGATCAATGGGAAGGTAAGGTCTTGCATGATTTCAAGGCTCCTGTTTGGAGGGTCTCGTGGTCACTAACTGGAAACATTCTGGCTGTTGCTGATGGGAACAGCAATGTAACATTGTGGAAAGAAGCTGTAGATGGGGAGTGGCAACAGGTGACAACTGTTGATGCCTAGGACTTGTGATCTCAAAACCTTTTTCTTTTAAAACTAGATCGTTTTGATTCCATGATAATCCGTGTTGGAACTCTCCCCCCTTTCACATCTCGCCCTACCCTTCAACATTATTCCATATCTGATTACTGTGCTAGATATTTTTGGATGCAAAATTTTGAACTTTAGTTTTGATTGTTGCGTGCAGTTAATAGACTTTTTTTTTTTTTTACTCACTTGAATGCATGGAATATCTTGTTCGATAGATATGTGGACAGTTTCGATATTTGGACAACATAGTGGGGAGGTTATGATTTTATTACCGTTTCTCTGTGTTCACCAACACGGTTACTAGTTTACCTTGGCCATATTTTTGTACCTATTTTCGCCTGGTAAATCTGTTTTGTAAACTTTGAGTCGTAATACAAGGCAGTGGACTGTGATGATATATTGATATAGTTGGTGGTCATTCGGGACACCTCAGTGATTAGGAACCACTAGTTTTTTTTTACCTGCGCATCGCCAGGTTTGATCATTTTTTTCCACCCTTAAAATATTGTGAAGACATCGGGAAGTAAAAAATTGATGCATGCTAAACAAAATATTTTTAGATTACTTAAATAATAACATATTTAATGTTACTTTAAAATTTCTCAAGTAATGATGTATTTGATGATTTTTAAAAAAAAATATTGGACGGCGGTATATTAAATAGATTTGGGCTAATTATAATCTATCTCTAAAAGACTAAAACTCATCATTCCGGGCAAGAAATAGTGATAATTTCATGAAATTTATATCAAAACAAATTAAAAAGTATGATTTTATAATTTTAATGAATTAAATATTAAATAATAAAATTAATTAAAATTAATTAAAAAAATCAACAAAAATAATTTAAATAAATCATATTGAGTGCTCTGCCGTTAGTTGGGTTAAGTTTCTATAAACACAAAAAAAGAAAAAAATTAAGGTTATGTTGGAGTTTCTAAACAAGCAAAATGCAAATAAAAAAATTAAGACTATTACTAGTGAGTTAATTGAGTTTAATAGGCTTTATTAATTTAATAATATTTTAAAAAAGTAATTTTATTTTAATAATAAAAAAATAAATTTAAATAAATCTTTTAAACATGAGTTAATTGTATATATTCATGATTTATGAGATTCTAGATTCATACTCAATAAAAAAATTAATCTCAATCAAATTAATATTAAAGGATTCATCTAAAACAAAAATTAATTAAAAAAATTATCAAAATAAAAAAATTATATAAAAAAAGATTATCAAGAAAAAAAATAAGAGGGTTGAAATGGTAAAAATTAACATTCAAAAATAATTCTTGAAATATTTTAATTTTAAAAATAATTTTAATTAAAAAAATCAAAAAAATATAAAATAAATTTTAAAAATAAGAAAATGAATTCAAAAAGAATTTTCAAACCGAAATAATCTATTAAAAAAAATTGCTACTAAAATAACATGGACAATATCTCTGAAGGGAAACCAAGCTGAAAGGTTCATGCGAAGTTCTTGAGGGGCGGCACGCAATTCGAGAACAAGAGAGAGGAAAAATCCAACCATTGACAGACCAGCGAGGATAACAAACACCTGTATATACTGTTTTGATAAGCTCAGGTTGCAATATCACGGTTTTCAACCATACGGGCTTCCCCGAGACTGAAGAAAAATTTGAAATTTTTGTTAAAAAATAATTTTTTTATATTGTGAATCAAAAATATTTTTTAAAAATAAAAAATATTATTTAAATACATTTCATAATAAAAAATATTTTAAAAACCAATTATAACCATACTTATTTTAAAAAATAATCATAACCATACTTAAAAAAAAAAAAACCAATACCTATCAACGAAGATAAAATCAAGACAAAGTAACGTCGCGACAATAGAAGTTGTTTTCTCTGAAGAATTTGTATCACATCACTAGAAGGATACTTAATTTTTAAAACGATGGATAGGGAATCAAAGTGGATGTCGAGGAATCGAGATATTTTGTATTTTATTATTGCGACTCACTGGTCAATAAATCCTCATGACTGAATATTAAAAAAAAAAACTAAAAGTACTTATTTTTCACACCTAGATTTATTGTACTGGGAATTAGAATATTATAATTACCATTTTGCTTTTTTATTATACACAAAAATCAATAAAACATACGAGCAAACTTGATTATAAACCAGGCCGGTAAAAGTCCAGACTTGAATGATGATCCAGGGCCTTTACTCAAAAATAAAGCTTCAAGAATAAGTAAAATATATCTGTTAATTATATTTTATAAAATAAAATTTATTTCAGCTTGGCAAAAAATTTTAAATACAAAATAAAAATTGCTCAAGACTCCACTTGTCAGATATACATAAATAATAATAATAAAATATTTCTTAAATATTTTGAAAGATTTTATTTATAATTTTACGTTCGATTCTTGATCACCTTAACCCTGTAACTATCAAACAGTAAATTGAAGAAGTGAACTCACTTGTTTGGCATCAAATATCTATGTTTTTTTTAACTTTAACAATACCGCCATATATTGGAGAGTCATAGCAGCGAGACATAATCTACTGCTGGGAAGGGAAATCGGGAGATTGAAGGAGAGAGTAAAAGGAAGAGAGCGAGAGAAGGATGTGTGGGAAAGTATTGTACTTTCCCCATGTCACTTTTTTTTTTCGTTTTTATTTCATATTTTTTTGGGTTTCATATATATATTTTTTAATTTTTTAAAAAATTATATTTATCAAATTTTTAATATTAAATTGGTTTAAAATTTAGTTTTATTGTTTTTTCTTTAAAATATTACGGGTTACTACACTATCTTCCTATATAGTTTTTTTATAATTGTTTTTCAAAATAAACTTTATTGATTTTATTTTTTTATATCGAGCTGGTTAAGAATTTTTTTTATAGTTTTTTTTTTAAAAAAAAACACCATGAATTGTTACAAATTTTTTTATGTGGTTTTTGTTTTGTTATAGTGTTTTTCAGCATATTTTTTCACAGTTATCTTTTTTGTTTTTTTAGTATCAAACTGGTTGAGAATTCAACTTTAACTCTTCGCACGTGTCTTTTTTTTATTGTTTTTTTTATAATTTTTTATGTTGATTTTATTTTTTTAATATGAAGTTGATTGAAAATTTAATTTTATAGTTTTTCTCTTTAAAACACTGTAAATTGTTCCAGTATTTCCTCACATGATTTTTATATATTTTTTAAAAATTATTTTTATATTAAATTAGTGGAGAATTTAATTTTATAGTTTTTCTCTTTAAAACACTGTAAATTGTTCCAGTATTTCCTCACATGATTTTTATATATTTTTTAAAAATTATTTTTATATTAAATTAGTGGAGAATTTAATTTTATAGGTTTTTTAAAACATTATAAACTACTACAGTGTTCTTTCATATAATTTTTTTATATAATTTTTTTTTTAAATTTATTTATTTATTTTAATTTTAAAATATTAAACTAGTTAATAATTTAATTTTGTAGTTTTTTATAAGATCATGAATTAAATTGCGACTCACTGGTCAATAAATCCTCATGGCTGAATATTAAAAAAATAAATAAACTAAAAGTACTTATTTTTCACACCTAGATTTATTGTACTGGGAATTAGAATATTATAATTACCATTTTGCTTTTTTATTATACACAAAAATCAATAAAACATACGAGCAAACTTGATTATAAACCAGGCCGGTAAAAGTCCAGACTTGAATGATGATCCAGGGCCTTTACTCAAAAATAAAGCTTCAAGAATAAGTAAAATATATCTGTTAATTATATTTTATAAAATAAAATTTATTTCAGCTTGGCAAAAAATTTTAAATACAAAATAAAAATTGCTCAAGACTCCACTTGTCAGATATACATAAATAATAATAATAAAATATTTCTTAGATATTTTGAAAGATTTTATTTATAATTTTACGTTAAATCCTTAATCACCTTAACCCTGTAACTATCAAACAGTAAATTGAAGAATTGAACTCACTTGTTTGGCATCAAATATCTATCCTTCTTTTTTTTTTTTTTACTGTAACAATACCACCATATCTTTGAGAGTCATATCAGTGAGACACAATCTACTGCTGGGAAGGGAAATCGGGAGATTGAAGAAGAGAGTAAAGGGAAGGGAGCGAGAGAAGGATGTGTGGGAAAGTATTGTACTTTCTCCGTGTCATATATATTTTTTTTATGTTTTATTTATTTTTATTTTCTTGGGTTTTACATATTTTTTTAATATTATATTTTTTTATTTTTTTAAAAATTATATTTTTTTTTAATATTATACTGGTTTAAAATTTAGTTTTGTAGTTTTTTCTTTACAATATTATGGATTACTACAATGTCTTTCTATATATTTTTTTTTATATTTTTTTTAAATAAACTTTATCGATTTTATTTTTTTTCATATCGAAATAGTTAAGAATTTTACTTTGTAGTTTTTTTTAAAAAACACGGCAGATTGTTACAATATTTCTCTATGTAATTTTTATTTTGTTATAATGTTTTTCAGCGTGTTTTTTTTCATAGTTATCTTTATCATTTTTTTAATATCAAATTGGTCGAGAATTTAGCTTTAACTTTCAGCATGTATTTTTTTTATTTTTCTTGTTTTTTTTTCATATTTATTTCTGTTGATTTTATTTTTTTAATATGAAGATGGTTGAAAATTTAATTTTATAATTTATTTTAAAACATTATAGATTATTATAGTATTTTTTCACATGATTTTTTATGTTTTTTTATTTTTTATGAATTATCTTTATCAATTTTATTTTTTTTATATTAAATTAGTTGAGAATCTAGTTTTGTAAGTTTTTTAAAACATTATAAACTGCTAAGTGTTCTTCCATATAATTTTTTTTATAATTTTTATAATTTTAATTTTAAAATATTAAACTAGTTAATAATTTAATTTTATAGTTTTTTATAATATCATGAATTATTATAGTTTTTTTCTATATATATATATTTAATTATTTTTATAAACTCATAAAAATACAGAAGCATGCAACAAGCTTGTAGTATCAGGTATGGCATTAGTGTTCGTGTGCGTGTGTGTGGATATCCTGATATAATTATAATATTTTTAAATTTTAGGGTTATTAATGTCGTTCAGATCGGGTTCGCAGGTCGAGAAAAGTTATATAAATACCCTGACCTTTCGACTTCCGGTAATACTCGAACGGAATGGGCAAAAAAACATTCCTATCTATTTGGATTGGAGTTAGTGTGAAATTGCCATCGCTGCAAGTAAAGGACGACATTGTTAAAAAGCATATAGTTCAGGGGTATTTTCAAGTTACAGAAAAAAGGTTGACGATTCAATGAGTGAGATGACGTAGGATAACTTATTGGGAAGGGTTCTCTGCTAACTACGCTTTTTAAGGAGTACACGGCACCTCAAAGTTCATTGATTCAAGATTCGAAATTCAAAGTCCCTTAGCAACTTTTGTTTTTTTCCCAGACTTATTTGTGCTCTGAAGATCAAAGGGCATATTTACCCTTAACTACAGCATGATTCTCAATTGAATACCTAATTAAAAAATTCCTTATTCGACATGATCCAACTAACTCTGTAAGAACCCTCTTTTTTTTTTTTAATGCAACTCTGTAAGAACCCTCTTTTTTTTTTTTTTTGAAAATGTGTAAAAAAATAATATTTAAAGACAAATAGGTCTCTTTTAATTTTTCTAAAGGGAAAAAATTAGAGGCAAAAGGTCGATTGGGTAATGAATGCCAAATGGATGGGGACCCAAATTTGGAAATTACATTTGTAGGGGGATGCACTTTAGAATTGTATGATAGTTGGGGGTAAAATCGTCATTTTCTTATTTGTTAATTTTTTTCTTATAAAACCGCGGGCCAGGGGTATCTTCTCCTCTCCTAACTCCTGTGGTTATCTCTGCGTATAAACGAGATCGATCGATCGACCGGATTAGATTTTATCATCTTCTTGACCGGAATTGTGGTCGAACCTTAGGGTGTTATTAGAGAAGAGAAACATAATAAGATGGGCTCGGTGGAGGAACATTCATCGCTCCTGGAAGATGGACTCATTCAACAGGTATCTCTATCTTTCTCATTCTTCTCCTTTCTTTGAAGCTTCTTATTAGGAATTCACTATTTTACCTATCAATTATTCAAGTCTCCCCAAACCAGTCCCAAGCTTGGAAGATATTTTTTTTGTTCAAAGGTCATGAATATCCCTGTTAAAATTGGTACCTAGCTAGATTCATGTTATACAAAGTTGTTTCTGGGTTCTGGTGTTTTTTTTTTTTGCTATTATTATGAAATTCTGGATCCAAAAGAAGAAATAGAATTGAGAATTGGCAATTTGTTTGGTGGGTTTTTGATGCTTAAATGTTAATTAACATTTTGAAACTCAAGACAGCTTTCACATGCAATGAGAAGCTTCGTTTTCTGGTCACTTGCATTTTGCAGTGACGACCATTGCCTCTGTTTATAGAACATTGGAATTTTGATTGTCTTGCGATTGGAGGCAGATGTAATTTACCGCTATGATTTCTCCAGTATGCAGGTTGTAATCAATGCATAGCAAAGTTAGGGTTTGGGTTTCATAGGGTGCAATCATGGCTGTTATCAGTTTTTTTTTTCTCTATATATATATATTAAAAAGAAAATGGTTTTGCTAGGTTCCTGGTGATGAAGTAGCTATGTTATCTTAGAGAAACATTCTCCATTTTTGGAAACCTAAAGCTACATTAAGTCTTTTTGGTGGAGTAGCTATGTTAGCGTCATCAATAAAGAAGTCTTTTTGGTAAAAAAAAAAAAACAGCTGTCCCTGGTAGATTTTTGTGTTTGAGGTTTAGAGCCCTTTTGGGATTTTGATAGTGTTTGTTTTTCAAAGTGATTTTCACTTCAAAATACATCAAAATAATATTTTTTTTATTTTTCAAAATTCATTTCTGACATCAGCTCATCAAAACAATCTAAAAACACAAAAAAATATTAATTTGAAGTGAAAAAAATTCAATTTTTTGCAAAAGCGCTTTTCAACCACATAAACAAATGGGGCCTTAGAGTCTTGGTTTATTGGCTGTTTTGTAAGGAGAGGCAGAATTGTGATTTCTGCATGTTCTGCGATTTGTGGGCTATTTTAGTAAATTTTCAGAATTACTTGGATCTCTAGTCTTATTTAGGAATTTGGTGTCTAAAATAGCCCAAAATAAGAATGTGTATTGATTAACCACCTGTGTGTTTGGCATATTGTTAGCTTTTGCAGTCGCGGTTTGAAAAATTAGGCTTTAAAAAAGATACAACTTGTAGTTTTTTCTTAACTAAGGTTTCAAGAGAGTTTTTAGTGGTAGCTATGAAAAATTGTGGTGTGGTGAGGGTTGATTAACTGAAAACTTTCAAATTCATGGTTAGGGCAAAACGCGGACTGCATCACGCTGGACCACATAATCAAATGGAGAAGCTTATGATTTTATTCCTGTTTAATTTATTTCCTAGCCAAGTAAGAATTAGTTATCCTAGTCTTTTAGGGAGTCTTAATCTCACTATATAAGAACGCTATGTTTTAATTTTTAGGAGAGTTGAGTTATGAAATAAATTGAGTTTTTTAGAGTCATTTTGAAGGCTTAGTTGCCTAAGTTTCCCTCTATTTTCTCTTATTTCTTGCTTTAATATTCTGTTGCTTCAGTGCTTTGAATTACCGTTCAAATCCTAATTTCTCCTTATTCCTTACTAAACAAGCTCTATGCTACCCTATTTCCGCAAACAATAAACCTTAGCTCACCACAAATCCTTAGTAGAACAGAAATCTCAAATCTGACCTACATCACCTGGTTCGCCCTTGGCAGTCGTTCAGGTGGCTTTCTTCTTTGATGCTGCATTAGTTGACGGATGGCTAAGATTAACAAGTATCCAGTCCTTGTCAGGTATTGATAAGAGTGCTAAATAATAAAAATACAGGATTTATCTCCAAATTTGGACACGTTAGGTTCACTTTCTCTGAGGAAATAGATATTTAACTAGCTAGAGGTGTCACGTCCCAGAAAATTTGATTTTTATTGGGTCCAATGTTTGGTAACTTATCTATATCTGATTAATATAGCTAAGTTTGCATAACATAGAAATTTAGTGGAAAAAAAGACATGAAAACTAAGTAAATTCTTAAACCATCGTGTTCATGTGAACTGCAGTTTAGTGAAATTTAAAAAGCAGCTTGTCTGAACAGTATCTATGATATGCATGTGTGGCGTGTCTTAGCTGTTAATCCTCAGTTTCTTGTTTTTTTAGAATTGGGTCTGTTGCCATATAGGTGGAGTGTTCCAATTCTGTCCTGTAATTGTGTCCCTGCTGCATATAGAGGGAGCCTGTCTTATCTTTGATTTTTTTGGTGGCATTTAAAAGGGTTGGTGCCATTTTTTAACCAGGGCTGAAATACTAGTCTGATTATCTGTGGTCATTATAGATGCCCTTTGGACACACTCGCAAGTTGTTAAAATCAGAAACCATGTCTCTCACACATGCAGTTTCGTTTTATATTTCCAGGATGAAAGCAACGGACTGTACACAGGAGATGGCTCAGTGGACATTAAAGGGAACCCTATCCTTAAGCAGAAAACTGGAAACTGGAAAGCATGCCCTTTCATACTGGGTACTATTTATTATATTTCATGCTACTTGGATGATTAAGTATCCTATTGTCTTTCTGACTTCTATCTTACCTCATACAGGTACTGAATGTTGTGAACGCCTGGCCTACTATGGGATTGCCACTAATCTCGTCACTTACCTTACCAGCAAGCTACATGAAGGAAATGTGTCGGCTGCAAGAAATGTCACCACCTGGTCAGGGACATGCTATCTTACACCCCTCATTGGAGCTGTATTAGCAGATACTTGTTGGGGAAGATATTGGACTATTGCTGCTTTCTCCTCAATTTACTTCATTGTAATTATGAACCAAACTCATTAGTTTTATTCTTTGCCTAAAGCTCTGATCAGTACCTTATTTCTAATGCATGACTATATAGCTTCTATTCATGCTCATATCTCTCAATGTTGATGGAGCTACCTCCAGCTCTTATTACTTTTCTTTTCTTTTAAATACAAGCATATGGTGAATTTGGGCCTGTTTTTCAAAATAATCCCTTGAACATTTCAAATTTTTAATTCACAAGAGTACCAAAAGTAAGGCTTGTGATTACTAGAATAGATTATTTGGTTTCTTGATAGAAATGCTCTCTCCTAAGCACCATGTAATGCCTCATCATATAAATGACTGATCAAGTATTACCTTTTGTTGAAAATCTTCTTAGCTTATTCTATGGCCAAGAATTTATGTTTGGATGAGGTATAAGATGCTTTTTATTTTTTATTTGGTTCCTCTTTTTCTCTTAATTCAATTATTTCTAAGGAATTCACTGGTTTTGATAGTTATCATGCAAAGTTTACCTGTCAGTTAAATATTTGAAAAAAAAAAATATTGCAATTTTGTGATTCATTTAAAGAATTGCAGTTATAACCATGTAAGTATGGCATCAAGATATTATGGAATATCAAAAAGGAACTTGTCTGCCCTGCATGTAGATCACTGTGTTAGTCATAGTGGACTTGATGACCATTCTACAATATATATTTAACATGCCAGAGTAGCCCATCTCTTTAGATTTCTTGCAAATTGTATCAAAGGACCTGGGAAGCACAAAAGAAAGTAACATGATTTAGTTGCAGTGGCTGTGCTTTGAAAATATTGTGATAAAAAGGATATTAAGGATCATTAATGGTGTTGGTTACTCCTGTTAAACAATAGTTTCTGCTTTTATCAACTTTCCTTTCTTATGGTTTATTCCAGGAAGCCATGTTTGATGTTTAGGAATGGAAAAGTTTCTTGTTTTGATTGTGCCACTAACCATAACTACAATGAAAAGTCTGGATGAAGTTTTGTTGATTGTTTCATTTTTTTTTGTGTCAGATGTATTAGCTACATCAAGCAAGATCTATATTTTTAAAAACATGCACTCCTTTACTTGATGCATGTTTTTTTTTTTTTCCCAGTGTTGGTTAACTTCTACATGAAAATCGGTGCAGGGAATGTGTGCGTTGACTCTCTCTGCATCTATTCCTGCATTAAAGCCAGCTGAATGTGTAGGTTCTCTTTGCCCTCCAGCAACTCCAGCTCAGTATGCAGTATTCTTTTTTGGCCTCTATCTGATTGCACTTGGGACGGGTGGCATCAAACCATGTGTTTCATCCTTTGGGGCGGATCAATTTGATGACACTGATTCAAAGGAACGGGTAAAGAAGGGGTCTTTCTTCAATTGGTTCTATTTTTCAATCAATATTGGTGCTCTTATATCGAGTAGTTTTCTGGTATATATTCAAGACAATGCCGGGTGGGGACTGGGATTTGGAATTCCTGCACTGTTCATGGGCATAGCTATTGCTAGCTTCTTTTCAGGCACACCCCTTTACAGATTTCAGAGACCAGGGGGAAGCCCTATTACAAGGATGTGCCAAGTTTTGGTTGCATCATTCCATAAGTGGAATCTGGAGGTTCCTCTAGATAGTAGCCTCCTGTATGAAACACCAGACAAACACTCTGCCATTGAAGGAAGCCGGAAACTGGAGCACAGCGATGAACTAAAGTATTTTCTTATTTCTTTTTAGCTGATTTTTGTTCTCGGATCTGAACATTTTATCCTGATTTGATGTTGGTTTGGTTTTTCTAATCAAAATTCCCAGCTGTTTAGTGATTCATTACCACACAATCAGCAGGAGTGGTTTTGAAGTTTCAACATCCTACCAAAGTTGGCTTTTTTTTTTTTGTGTGTGTGTTTTATAGACAAATGCCAGGGTTGGTCATTCAATGTGAACAGTGGTCAAGAATGGTCTGTCTAGTTAATACTAAAATGCCTTATTTGAAACAGTCTGAGCATAACCAACAAACTCATATAAGCCTTTATGAATACACTGAAAATTATTTTTTTCTGTGAAGTTTAATTGCCATCTTATTTTAATTTTTTTTACTAATTTTTTTTTAAGCTTACATTTTTGTAAGTGCTGCTCTGTCTAACATGAGCACACTGTTAAATTTGCTCCCTCTCCACCTTCTAACTTCTGTGTTGCATTTGCTGAAATATAAATTGATATATATGGAATTATGTGCAACACAAGAGGCTTAGCTAACACATATTATCTTGTGGAACACTCTTTATTTATTCTCTATCTAGTAGCAGAAGAATCATGGACTTCTACTTGGATAGATTGGTGGGAGCATTTGCTGTTGGATGTATTATTTCGTATCTGCTCTCCTTTCCTTTGGAACTTCATCTTTCCGTGTTCTTGCAATTTTTCATGGCAGTGGAATCTTGTCTCGTGTGGTTTATGAAGAAAGACCACAGAGCAAATTTATACATCTAGAATTCCTCTTTAATCTTTACAAATAAGACAACATCCCAAATGATTACTGCTAAAAGGTTTCATTAGATCTGTTTTTGTGTCAATATAATGATAGATTTTTTTTACACTGATCTCACCTTAGTATGTTTGTGTGGAAGTTTTGACATCTAACAGGCACTAAACTTTGCCCAAAAATTTAACGGAATTGCTATTCCATGCAGGTGCCTTGATAAAGCTGCTGTGCTGTCAGAGGCTGAGATGAAAAGTGGGGACTTCCCCAACCCATGGAGGCTTTGTACTGTCACGCAGGTGGAGGAATTGAAGATTTTGATCCGCATGTTTCCAATCTGGGCTACAGGAATTGTCTTTTCCGCTGTGTATGCCCAGATGTCTACTATGTTTGTGGAACAAGGGATGCTGATGGACACGACAATTGGTTCATTCACCATTCCTCCTGCATCTCTGTCATCATTTGATGTTATTAGTGTTATTTGCTGGGTGCCAATCTATGATAGGATTGTTGTTCCCATTGCAAGGAAGTTCACAGGAAAAGACAGGGGCTTCTCAGATTTGCAGCGTATGGGAATTGGCCTGTTCATTTCAATGTTATCAATGACAGCTGCTGCTTTGGTGGAGATTAAGCGCCTACAGCTTGCGAAAGAGCTTGGGTTGACTGGTGAAGCTGTTGCAGTGCCTATCAGTATTTTTTGGCAAATCCCCCAGTATATGTTGGTAGGTGCTTCAGAAGTTTTTACATTCATTGGTCAGATTGAATTCTTCTATGAAGAATCTCCAGATGCAATGCGGAGTTTATGCAGTGCGTTGTCACTCCTGACTACGTCTTTGGGTAATTACTTGAGCTCTTTTATTCTGACTATGGTAACTTACTTCACAACCACGGGTGGGAAGCCAGGATGGATCCCCGATAACTTGAATGAGGGCCACCTCGATTATTTCTTCTGGCTTTTAGCTGGACTCAGCTTTCTCAACATTCTCGTCTATGTTTCCTGTGCAAGGAAATATAAGCAGAAGGCCTCCTAAGGTCTACGAAAGAGATGGCCCGGTGGCCGGCTGTGGAGAAGGTTAAAATTAAAGACGTTCTGTACATATGCAACGACCGTCACATTATTTGCTTCCAGGTTCGAAGGAATGTGTACTATATTTATCGGCATAGTTTGCTTGTCATATTCCACAATTCTTAATCAAACATCGCATCTCACTCTATTTTATGGTGTCGCATTCTGAGTAAATTTAAATGAAAGGAGCTGTGGGCACATGATTTTCACCGCTCAGCCTGGTTTACATGCATTATGATTTTCTTCTCCCTTGACTTGAAACTGCATCTGACCTTGGTATTTTAGAAAAGCAACTACTACCGTGTGAAAACTAGGTCTCTAGACGAATTTTTATTCACTTAAGTCTTTTAATCCAGCCACCCTCGTATTCATCTACCGTACTAGATATTCCAAGATTTATTCAAATGTAGCCCGTTACAAGCAATTTTTATTAATTATTAGTGATTTTTGCATTTGTCTGTTATTTAACTTTTCTTATATAATTTCATTTTTTTTAATTCGCACAAAAGTCGAAGGGGACACTATTTTCAAGAGAGAGTAATGCTTACTTTTTTTCTGCTTTTAAAAATACCAAATCGACCGTAGATTAATATAGAAAGGAAGAGATGGTCTCCGACTCTCCATAATAAAGAGTTCATAGTTAATAATTTATCGTATTATAGTTTGTATTGGTTTTTAACCGAATACATCTCACTTTACAACCAGTCATAATTCTTCAATATGTTTTAAAAATAACTTTCATAACTATGCTAATGTGAAATCCTAATATAAAACAATTAACTATTAATAATGAGTTTTTCAACTTTTTCAAACCAATAATCACGTACTCGCTGGTTAAATTCAAATGCCTTTTCCAATATAGACTGCTTGAGCATACTTTTATTATTGATTATTGCCTTTCTCCAATTATTTATTCTTTTAATTAGATTCTCAAGTAATACAAATAATTAATTTTACCCTTGCTTTCTTACACTTATCAAAATCAAACGTACTGATAAAACATATTTAAACTCAAAACTAATAACAACCATGATTTTTTCTTGAGAATTAATGTTTATTTATTTTAATTTTATTAACTTTAATTATTTTTTTAAATATCAAAACATTACACAAATCTTATAAATTAGGTCGTGAAAAACGTGCAAGTACCATTCCATGAGCATAGATTTTATAGAAGAAAACTATTAAAATGTGATTTTTATTTCCTTGATGATATATGTAAAATTAACAGTTTAAATTAGAAAATAGAAATAAGTATTCCTTTTAGTTCCCGAAAAGAGCAGTTATAATTTAATATTTCTCATCCACAAAAAAAAAAAAAAAACAGAACTGCTATTTATTGAAGGACAAAAAAGAAAAGTACATAATTAATTAGGAAACAAAAAGAAGCAGGACTTGGGCTGGAGGAGAAAGGGCTAAAATATGTGGCCGTGGCCCATACGTGGAGATATCTGTCTCCTAGTTTAACAAGATAGAAAGAGAAAACCCTACCTGTTCTTGCTCCATGCTGACAACCTGAAGTTCCATCTTCATCTCCTTCCTGCGAATCATCAAACACAATCAAAATAATAATTCTCTATAAAATAATATAAAAGATGAGACCAATCTTGATGAAAGGGCATGAAAGGCCCTTAACATTCCTAAAATACAACAGGGAAGGAGATCTCTTGTTTTCTTGTGCTAAAGATCATAATCCCACCGTCTGGTTCGCCGATAACGGCGAGCGTTTGGGAACATACCGTGGCCACAACGGAGCCGTTTGGTGTTGTGATGTATCAAGCAAGTTCCTATCTCTCTCTTTTATTGAATTATTTTTTTTGCAAGGATAAATTATGAAGATCTTAGCTTCATTTTTTTTAATGTTTTAGCATGTTAATGTTTTATTGTCTTTGGTTAATTATTATTAACAATGTAGGAGATTCGATGCTACTGATTACTGCTAGTGCGGATCAGTCGGTGAAGCTGTGGAATGTTCAGACTGGAGCACAATTGTACACATTTAGTTTCAATTCACCGGCTCGGTCTGTCGATTTTTCTGTTGGTGATAAATTTGCTGTTATTACTACTGATCCCTTCATGGGAGTCACTTCTGCCATTAACGTCAAAAACATCGCAGACGATCCTTCCCAGCGTAAGTTAGTGTATGTTATGGGCCTTATGGCACATATTACATTTCTTTGTGTTGTTGACTTAATGTTTTCGTTTTTTGTAGAGAGTGGTGAATCTATGCTCACCATCACCGGACCTACGGGAAGAATTAACAGAGCTGTTTGGGGGCCCCTCAACAAGACTATCATAAGTGCTGGAGAGGATTCAGTGATCCGCATATGGGATTCCGAGGTAACTGGCTAGTTACCTTTTGCGTTATTGTTGTTGTTGTTGTTATCTAGGACAGCCAGGGGATATGACAAGCTCCCTGAAGTGATCTAGAAGCTACGGAAGATTGTTTCTTACCTGATGTTCTTGAGGCCAAAAGGCTTAGAAATATTTGTGTGGACCTAGATTTTTTGAGAACTCAAATTTAAATTCAACTCTACTAGAGCTGTAAGATTTTTTGCTGTAATAGTTCCATACTGGGAAAGTGAAAAGGCACCCTTTACCATTGTCCTGGGGATTATCTGATTTTACTATCGGTTGATCTGGAAGACTTGTGTATTTTATGAGCACAAAATCAAATGTTAAAATTTCTATTTGCAAAGTAAAGAAAAGATGGAACTTTTTTGCTCTTTCAAGATTCATGCATAGTTTTTGTTGGAATGTTGCTCGGATGGATTTGCATTAGAGAACCTAAATGAGAGCTAAAAAGCTCTAATATTTGTGTTACATTGATCTTGGAGTGTGAGAAATACTTCTGGTAATCTGACATCTGTCTAGAGTCAAGGACACCCAGTGGAGTGTTAATTTTTGCAGAGTATGTGGTATGGTACTATTCTGTTTAGACACAATCCCCGATAGCTTTTTAAGTTGGTTAGGAATACAGTTATTTGGGATAGCTTATGTTTGGAGTCAATGATGGGAATCTGCCTTGAGACATGGCTTTGATAAGATTATACAATATCTGATTTATATGAGATGGCTTGAGTGTAGGTAGAGTGCAGTGATATGTAAGTCTAATGCTCTGCTCATAAATTTCTATTTGGGAAGGGAGAATTTTGATTGAATTGACATTTTCTTGTAATGCAGTTGCTGAATCTTTCCTGTGAACATGTGTTGGCATGCGCTTGTTCTTTTGCCTGCTTTATATTGGTTGAGATATTGTTTTGATTGAAAATATCAGAAAACAGCTACAGATTTTGAATTTTTCATTTGCATTTTACCACCAGCCCTGACATTTTACAGTATTCTGTTTTTTGGTTGGTTTGATGTTTGAGTTTATACTGTCTCTTGTTTGCAGACTGGAAAATTGTTGAAAGAGTCAGACCCAGAAGTTGGGCATAAGAAGCCAATAACATCACTGACAAAATCTGCTGATGGTTCCCACTTCCTGACTGGTTCTCTAGATAAATCTGCCAAGGTAGAGTGCCTGACTTTAAGAATTTCTTTTTTCTGATATTTTCTTGCTGTAAAAGTGCTTTGACAATCTCTTGCTTTCTGCAACTTTGTAGCTCTGGGACACCAGAAATTTAACTCTTATCAAGACCTATGCAACAGAACGCCCAGTTAATGCTGTTACAATGTCTCCACTTCTTGATCATGTATGGGTTACAGAACCTTTTTCTTACTCTTCTCACGTTGTACTCGTGCTTTTTGTGAATTTGTTCATCATTCTTTCAGACTCCATTAGAGAGTTTTGCTGCTTGAAAATGTTACAGATTATTGGCTGTCACTCCTTTATTCCTTTTCCATAAAGATCCTTTTTATGTGCTCTGATGAAGCTATCTTGTTTGTCAATTCCCACCATATCTTTGGCTAAGTATATGTAGTTACAATCGTTGAATGGACTTCATTTTGGTAGAATGAATTGGTTTGTAATCACTGTGAAGTATACATAGTTATTGTCGACCACAATTTGTACAACATCAGTCTAGGGAGGCAGATTACTGTCATTACCCTAAACCTTGTGAGCTTATCCATTGGAGGGCTGACATGTCATTGTTTCGATTTAGATTTTGATTTATAGTCTACTAACTGGTAAGATTATTAGCGTACTTGCCTTTTCAGGGCCACAATTTGGTGGACCTAAAATTGGGCTATTTTTGGTTGATGGTTATTGATGATAAATGAAAGTTGATAATTTGTTCAATTATTTTCATCGTTTCATCATTTCATTTTGGTAGGACCTAACTGTTGTTTTTCTTGTAGGTCGTGCTTGGAGGTGGGCAGGATGCATCATCTGTTACCACAACTGATCACCGTGCTGGGAAGTTCGAAGCCAAATTCTACGACAAGGTTACTTCATGCTGATGAACTTTTTATGATACGAAGATCTGTGGTTGTGCAACCTTTTGAATTTGTCTTATTTGATCACTTTATTTTGCAGGTTCTTCAAGAAGAAATTGGTGGTGTGAAAGGTCATTTTGGACCTATAAATGCATTGGCGTTCAACCCTGATGGTGAAAGGTATGTTTTCTGCCACATCTTATTTCTTACTTCTAAAATTTGTGTCAATGAATTTTAATCAGATGGAATTATGAATGACATTCTATTTTTTAACTCACCTTTCTACAGTATCCTTTTTATGTAGTTTTAAACAGTTAATTCTTGCTCACGCACCCAAGAACACTTATAAATATAGTATATGGATTTTGCTATAGCACTCATTAGCTGCAGCGATAGATGATGTGTGCAAGCATGAATAAAATGCCATTCTCTTACATGCAAAATGAATTTTTTTTTTTTTGGCTAATGCATTGGTTGGCTTCACCTAAAGATGATGCATGTATATATGAATCAAGTACAATGCTTGACCTGCCAATTGAATTTCTTTGAATAAGTTTCTAAATTTAGAACCAGTTTATTTAAGGTTTATACAAGGTTATGGATGATATTGTAAAGTGATGTTGCCTTCCTGGTAATGCTGGACACCATCAGATGGCTGATATTTGTGGAGGTGATGGTACAGTTGTCCTTGTAGACTGGCCATAAATTAACCTGGATAGTTTGCACTGTTTTTGAACAAGGTCATCGAAACTTTCAATTTGTAAAACAATGACTATCATTAGTACTGGGGATGATGGTGTGCAAATGTTGAGATGGGTTCTACAAGGTTTGCCAAGTGGTAAAAATCGGGAATTTTTTTTTGAACTTCATGTTAGATTAGTCACAGAGATTTTAGCAATATTATTAAGACAATCAATCATTCAGGAATCTGGAAACAATTATTTTCTGGTGTTTTGCTCTCCCTTGCTTAAATAATGTCAAAGCTTTTAATTACTCTTGAATGCTTCGTCTGATGCATTCTATAATCTTTTTGAACCTGCAGTTTCTCAAGTGGAGGCGAGGATGGTTATGTCAGGCTGCACCACTTCGATCCAGATTATTTCAACATAAAGATTTAGATTGTAAGCATATGTATCAATATCAGAATCTAGCCAATAGAGTTCACTTAGTTAATGTTGGAGAGGATCGAAAAGAATTTTGGTGTGGCGTTGTAAGCTGGAGCGTGGTGCCACACGAGATTCTATTTTTGCACATGCTCTTCATTTTCCTTCTGTTTTACACCGAATTTGTTACAAATTTTTTCTGGGGTTATGAGCAAGGAATTTTTGTCTGGTTCAATGTTCCTATCAGTGCATCTTTATTTCTACAACTGTTTGCTCAAACTTGAAATGTGAGAACTGATATCCAGTTAAATGCTCGTCCTTGAACTGGTCTTTTGTCATTGCAGCTGGGTTTCTTAGCAGCGCTTACGGATTGTCACAGACAGCTGGTGGCGGTTCAAATTTAACCAACATTATGTTATTTGATCTTATTTTATATCAATCAACGACAACAATCCCTAAGGTATTGCAACTATCCCTAAGGTATTGTGAAATTACCGTCATTATTATAAAAAATCCAATGATCCCTCTTGAATTTGAGAAATAGAAAATACAATGTTTCAAAGAAGCTGCGTATTAGAAAAGAAAAGAAAAAATATTAATCATGGGAGAAGACAAGTTTAATGTTTTTGATAAATAAACCATAGTGATTTCAGTTACCTTTTGTTTTTGTTATTATTTCTGTAATTTTTATTAAATTGTCATGCTAGGTTCATTGTTTGGTAGATGCAAACAATTAAATATATGTTAATGATGCAGTAGAGAAGTTGATAAGGAGTCAAGTTCGAAAGAGTCGTTGGCTTGGACACTTGAGTTTCTTGGATTCTAAATTGAGGGATGTGAACGGGAGATCAAGAGTCAGAGAAAGGTTCCGAAGATAACTAGTCAAGTTCGATAGAGGCGTTGATTTTTATTTTCTTGAAAGGTAGGCTGTGAATTAAAAAAACAAATTGATAACTAGCTACAACATTTTTTTAATAAAAACATTTAATTATAAATTGAAAAGTCTATAGATACATTTAACTAAATAAGTTAACATTATCTGTGTCAATAAAAAAAATATTAAGGTTTTTATTCGAATAATTTTTTTTAACACAAAAAAATAAAAATGAATATGCATTTGTTATCAACATGGTTTATAACTTTCAGTAAAAAATATAATTATATATATAAAAAAATCAATGCTTATATACAGTAAAATAAAGTGAAAATGTAAAATCTCAAATTACATTTTTATATAATAAAGAAATAAAACAATGTTATAATTGTTATAGTAAAATACTATTCAATTTTAGTTTTGTACAGTAATTAAAAAAAAAAGTGTAAAGAAAAAAATTTACAAAAAAATTAAAAAAATGAAGATAATAACAAAAGGAATTGTAAAAATAGAACAAGTATAGAGTAATAAATATTAAGTGTAAAGAATAAAAAATAAAAAAAAATTCTAAAAAAAATGTAAAGAAAAAAATATTAAAAAATGAAGATAAGGAAAAAAAAAATGATAATAAACATGCTAAATTTATTATAGCTGCGGTAAATGTTTTTTTTTAATTCAATTATACTATTTTTACATTTAAAAAGGTTTCGTTTTAGTATATTACATGTATAATAATGATTTATCTATGAACTCCATTGCGGAAAGCGGAAAACGGGATGCGGGCAGCTGCAAAAACTATTCTCTTCAATCCACAGTTTAACTGCTTCAACCTTCTTTAAGGTATCCACCAGAACAAAACAGTAAAAGAATTTCTCAAGGTACAGATGAGAATTATTTTGGTAACCTTGTTGATGATTTTTAAAATCCAGTTCAATTACATGCAAAATAATGAAGCCGAGATGGGCAATAACAGTAAGTAGAAACGGAAAACCTTCGAATACCAACGGATTTACAACAAGAATAAAGCGAATATCAAGCTTAATCCTACAATGAATGACTAACATCAGTCTGCTCCCATGTCCAGAAAATTGGGGTGATGACAATTATTTTTATAGTGTTTTTGGATTGTTTCAATGTGATGATATCAAAAATAAAATTTAAAAAATAAAAAATATTATTTTATATTCCTTTTTAAAGGTCATTATTGGATGAAAACTCTTTTTTTCTTCCCTAAACAAGTCTTATTAAATGAAGTTCTACAATCCTGATGGAAAAGGGAGTGAACTTCTAGTGATATATTCATCTTATGGATATCATTTTGTTATTTTTTTTCTCAGATGTGATACCACCAGCTATGCTGCTCATAAAACCAACAGGCAACAACTTCTGTGGCCATTTTTCTGATGCCTGCATGCTTTGACAGTTTTTAACTGAACAGCGAGGTCGATGCTGTTCAATACTGCATTACGGCCTATTGCCACCTCTCCAAATTATGTAGCAACCTTGAACGAATGTATCTCCCTTGGTTCTCTCACAGTTGGTTTTATGTTTTGATTCCTCAATGATGTGATAGCAGTGACGGTGGCACGCGTCATTATTAGCCAAGATGCTGCTGTCTATGACCGCATGTATTGGTTTTCTGGGCTGATCAGAAACCAAAGAAATCCAGCTGCTAACTTCCTGAATAGATCGGATCCTCATAAAGGCTTCAGCATTCAAATCGTGCCTTGGCCATCCAGCTTTTGCTCACCTTCAACAGCTGTTTATTTTGATTGAGGAAATGTATGGTATCCGCCAAAAAAAGTGGAGATATTGAATTGTGATAAAATTTTGTTAATCAGGATTCGGGTAGTGATGGATTTGTGGCGCCTCTGGGATCTTGTTTCGAGCATCTGTAGAAGACCTAACAGAGCATATTATGATTTATCATGTATTTTAATGTCATGCAAGATGATTAGTAGTTTTTGTTTGACTTTTCTCAATGGCAGATTCCCCTTTTTTAACACTCTGATGAAAATACTCTGTTATTGGCATACCAGCGTCATTGCTTGCTTGTGAAGCTTGAGCGTTAGCATGCTGGTAGCAGATTCGGCCTGCCATCCACTATCCAAAATCCAGCACGAGGGAGACGTTTCCATTTTTCTTTAATGCTCCATCCCCTCAATTTTCACTTCTTTGCAGGGAAAGCCACCTCTATTATAAAAGGACTCCGTAGCCATTTCTGCAGCTGGTAAAGATCCAAATATTTCTGTTTATCACTCGAACGTTGACCGAATGTGAATGAAACATATAACCATCATATTTCATACATATTCGATCAATATTCGAGGGATAAACATGGAAATATTCTATAAGCTCTGCGTCAAGCCAGCCAATCAATGGGATGCTACCCAGGTATTTCCAGCTTAGATTTTAGACAGAAAAAAGCTACATCTTGATCAGCGTCACCTGAAGGCTGGAACATATTTCTAGGCCTTCTCCTTGTACTAAACATGTACGATCTGTTAGTACAAGAGGGATGCAGTACAACATTTTGTGTTAGTACGCAAAGGTCAGTAGTACATAACCAAGTCGTAAAATGTTACTGGATCAGGATGGTTTCTGCCATGCCTCGTTGAGTCTAAACCCCAACCATCTCATTATTACGTACAATGACTTGAGAACAAATCTTAACCTTATCTTGAACTCCTGAGAAATGATCTCAACCGTTGAGTAAGAAGGTTGAGGTGATCCACGAAGCTTTATGTCTCTCTACCTTTGAAACACTCTCTCAATTTGACCCAGAATCTGATGGAAGATAAATGGTTAGTTGGGTTGCTTGAAGTGAATGTATCCTAACACTTGTGTGCCTGGTAAAAAGTGAGTTGGCCACAGTTCCTTTTATACCATCTCATTATTAGCATAATCCAGGTCCTAATTTTTTCTTTTTTTACAAGAGTAAGGTTTGAACTCGAGATCTCTCAGGACGAGAAAAGATACTAATGAAGATTGAGTTACAGTTCGTTGGCTGATTCATTAACTATTTAACATCCCAGATTGCTACCTGTCCTTGGACTTCAGACTAATAGATTAAGGGAAGAAGGATTCCCGAATCAGTCATTGACTATGTACTCTGAAAAGTTAAAATAACGAATCATTAATTATTGGCACAAAAGTCCTTGCTCATTGAATCTAGTTTCTCAATAAAAACCATGTTGGAAGAACTACGCTGGGATTTGCGGTTTCTTACTTGTAGGGTTATTTTCTCAAGATAAATTATCTGATCCGATTTTGACCAAGAAGTTGCTGCTAGTAAGCAGCAGTACAGACGGTGTGTGAATCGATTTTTTGCTTGAGGGTTTGGATCTTAACATGCAGTATTTACTCCATGCTGGTTGCTGTTAGTTTCATGTGAAAGGATCAGAATCGTATCTAATAGCTTAACTAGAATTTGGGGGAGTGCTGAAAGCTGAAACCACATCGAGGTTTCTCTTGTTTTTGTTTGTGGTGTATAGATAATTAAATTCATCAAATCTGAATTTTATGATCATGATATCGTATAACACAATACTTGTATAGTCGTTTAGGACTATATGTGCTAAACCATGTTTCAGGACTATTTGGAGCTTGAACGTGAACTTTTAAATTTGAAGTGTGATCCCCTTCAAGTCCATCTGTCGACTGTTTCATTGTTTGATGACAAGCAGTTGGCAGCTGCCTCTGCTACGAGGCTTAAAACTTGACTTCTAATTCTGGCATATGTTTCTGCAAATTGTGAATGGATAGTACAGGACAGGCTTGATGCTAATCTATCAGCTACTGTCAATTGACTGAGATTAAATTCGTTATGATATGCCTTCCTGATTCAAATCCAGCTAGCCCATAATTCACCAAAAATGCTATTTCGAGTTCTTACTTCCTCCTGTTGGAAAAGATAATAAAGTTTCCAGTTCCATGTTTGTCTAAGAGATTTCAAGTAAATGCTTACTTAATGAAGGTAAACTGTGCATGGCTGGTCATTGGAGTTTGGCCGTTCTTTCAGGCAGTGGCAGATGTGTTAATTGGATGACTTCAGAATGATGAAAGAAACAGCAAAGAAAAGCTAGAAACCTAAAGTGATTGGATCTTGATCCTGAATTTTTCCAGTGTAGTTTTTGATGTATTCATTGGTAGATAGCTTGGATTATAAATCTAAATCAAATGAAAACAATTAAGTAGCTTGCATTATCTATTTCAATTATTTTTTCTATAAATTTCTGCAATTTTGTATAGACCACTGCTAGATGAAACTCATGTTACTACTAGCAGCAGTATAACCCCCATCAGCAAGAAGATTGTGTGCGGTTATATACCCGGCTTCTTCATTGACAAGAAACAGTACAGATTGTGCCATGTCTTCCAGGCTCGGACTTCTTCCTCTTAAAAGACTCCCTCTCTCTCCAACAATCTTGCTCACTTCTTCAGGTTTCATATCCTTTTTCCCAAGGATCTGTAGGCACCAACAAGCATCTCTGAGGCGATACACCATGAGGGGAAATGCAATTGACACGAATTCCATGCACCCCTAGCTCACACGCAGTGCTCCTCGTCAATCCAATAGTAGCCTCTTTTGACATTGAATAAGGATGTGATCCAAGGCCTCCCATGATGGCTGCAGAGCTTGACATGCATATGATGCAACCTCCTTTCCGGCCTTCGATCATGACCCTTGCAGCGTACTTGATTCCATGTAGAATTCCGTTGACATTGACACAGAGCAGGTGCTTCACCTGCTCCATGTCTATGTTGGTGATGCTCCCTTCAGTGCCAGCGATTCCTGCATTGTTGAACATGATGTCTGGTTTTCCTTTCCATGTCAGTGCAAGATTTGCAGCTGATTCTACATCGGCTTCATTTACAACATCACAGTGCATGTATCGGCCTGATCCAATGGAATCAGCTGGGGAGGTTCCCATCTCGTCGAGTATGTCAGCAATGATAACACTCGCTCCATTTTCTGTGGCTGCCAAATCCCTCTTGAACCACCAGTTACAACAATAACTTTGCCCATCAACCTAACAAGCAAAATTCAATCATCCAAGGTAGCATTTTACAATTGGACATGGGTGAGATTACAATAATCCATCAAGAGGAGCACAAGAACCCTCATGAGGTTTAGATTAAATATATATATGTTTCATCATTTTAAATTCGTATGCTAAAATACTTGATCTGAACATTTTGGCATTTAAATTCCTTGAGGATTTCACTTCAAATAAGTTTCAGGAACTTGGCTCTCCCTGGAGAAAAGATAACCTCAACAAGGTCATTTAGATGATAAATAATGCTGGAACTCCCCTCTTAGAAGATATCCTCAGGACATCATCACAGTGTTTATGAACAACATGTGGCTCCATTTCATACCTAAAATGCCTTTTAGCAACTGCATGCTTACTTCACACACACACAAGGCAGCTCAAATTGTGTAGAGAGTTTAGACTAGTGGTGCTTTTTGAGAGGTTTATATGGTTCAACTTCTTCTTTTTCATTTTTTATTTTACTTTTTCGAGAAGAAGATGTTTATATTTTACTCTTACATGCTCTCTTCATTCCTTAAGTGCAACCACTTCCAAACTGTATGGTAGCAGAGCTTCGTTTTCTTTAATATCGGCGGCATCCTTCTTATTTAAAGGAATACAAAATGAAATGAATGCTTATATATATATATATATATATTCAAACAAGACTTTGAAAGGTAAATATTCGATCTAAGCAACTTGCCGGTTCATGACATTGAGAATTTTTCCAAGTGGAAAATTTCGCAAGCATATAGGTCGAAAAGTATAGCCATCTAAAAAACAGGAATTTCAATTGAGATCAAATTAGTAAATACATTCCGTAGTCGTTCCAGATTTAAATGATGTTAATATTATAATATATGACAATATTTTTATCCATTGAAAGATTTTTTAAAATAAAAAATTATATCTATTTTGTGTTTATAACATTTGAAACTGGGAATGGAAATATATTGTACTAGTGTAAATTATTATAATTTCACAAGAATTGAAATATTTTTATTTTAAGGTTTGCAAGTTATTTCTTCTTCGGAAATATTAAAATAGAAACTTGCAATTTGCAAGGGTATTGCAATTATAATTCTAACTTTTATTTATAGAAAAAGACGGACTCCAAAATTGAAAAGCAGAAGGCCAAAATAGCCCAATTAAAATTAACCGAAGCCACAAGTCCACAATCAAGAAGCCCACGCCACTATCCTCCGGTTGCTAAGGCTCCAGAACGTCAGGAGGACTGAAGTCTAAGAAAGAACGAACATTGCATTAGGCTTCGCCAGGCCAAGCCCCGAACGGAATCGAAACAAAAAGGGAGAGGAGAGGAGAACAGAACAATCGGAGGAGAGAAAGAGATGGAAGTGCCAGGATCATCAAAGCCAATGATAGCAACACAGGAAGAAATGGTTGAGGCAAGGGTCCCAATTCCATACAGAGACCAATGCGCCCATTTGCTGATCCCACTGAACAAGTGCAGGCATGCTGAGTTCTTTCTTCCATGGAAGTGTGAGAACGAGCGCCATGTTTATGAGAAGTGTGAGTATGAGCTTGTCATGGAGAGAATGCTTCAGATGCAGAAGATCCGTGAAGCTGAGGCCAAACTCAAACAATCACACAAGCAAGGAACCATCCCTCTCATCCCGAAGACTGCAAATGCTTAGTGTTCTGGTAAGTGGGTTTTTTCATAAAATCGGAGTCTTGATTGCTTTTTGTTGGATTTGGTTCGTGGGTTTTGTTGGGCTTTTTTGAGAACTTTGGGTGGTTTTGTTTAAGTGGATTAGTAAGTTTTGGTGTTGATTATCTAATGTGGTTTATGTTGCGGTAAAGCTTTGCAGATTATTAGGGCAAAATTTGGATGATTTTTTGTTTGATTGTGATTTAGGGGCTTGCCTTCCTATTGTTTGGTTTTCTGATTATCAATCTCTACAGGTTACTGATGAATTGTGATTTTTTCAGTGAGTTATTGAATTTGGAAATTTGGGTTTTGATTATATGACTTAGGTTGTGGTCTTGTCAGTCAGTAATTGATGGTTTTGAGCTTAAAGTAATGCTTTCTTGATGAAGTTTCAGAACAGTTTTGTAGGAGGCATCTTTTGTTTTCCTCTCTTCAGTGCTGCTAGATTATTTGTTTTTTTAATTTGTCTGTGTGTTATCTAAAGTCTCCATTAACACAAAGAGATTAGAACAATTTAGTGAACTAGGAGCCTAGGACTAATATTTAGTTTGGAAAGGGTTTTTAGGTTTGATTGGTTGTGGAGTGACGATTATTAACATGAATTGTGGAAGGATGCCCGGACCTTAGTTGGTGATGTGATATGTTAAGGCAACTCAAGTAGATCTGCTAGTTCAATATGCATGAGATTGTTCAATTTTTCTTAAAGCAAGAATATTTTTTCTTAAAGCGTATATTTCTCAAAGTATTGTGGATGGTTTCCCCAATTCCTGTGACCTTTCTCTCAAAACATTATAGTTAAGTGTCGGAATAGTTTCATTCATGTGCTTAGTTTCTTGTGAGTAGCTTGTAGTTCTATTGAATTTTTCTATGACCTCATGTATTATTCTAGGGATTTGATTGGTTGTGAAGTGGTGAATGTTGCTTCTGCAAAGTTGAGGTTCAAACATGGGTTGTGTAGCATATGCAGAACACGAAGGGGAAATTTGAAAGGGTCCCAGACTCTGGTTCATATTTTGATAGGTTGGGGTACTCGTATCAAGATGGATCGACTAGTCCATCCTAATAATGTCATTCAGCCTATTCTAAGTCCAAATGCTCAAATTTTGAAATGCAGAATGTATATGGAAGCCAATCATTTTACTTTGTATGTAATTGAGGAAATCCCTTTGTCATGTGGAACTGATTGGTGATCACTTCTCCATTTTTCTTCAGGGAACATTTTGGCAGTCGTAATCATGTGAGATGACAATCAGATGATTTTAAAGTCTCCCAAATTTCTCTATTAGGAATTTCTAGTTTCAGTTAAATTTGCAATCAATTCTAATGATTTGTTTTTTTCTTGCAAGAAATCACTAATTGAATTGGTAACTGTGATTTATTTTTGGAATCAGAGCCTGTATATTACTTTAAATTGCTACCTACCTCTGACTCTAGTTACTGAGCTACCTATACAACTAATCTAATGTAATATAAACAGACTCCTCTTGCATGGGGAAAAAAGAGGGGGTTAATTTCAATTATCTTTAGTCTTTGTGGTTTTGCAATTTAGAAGTAGGATAAACATTGACAGAAAGCCTTTGAAATTTTCTTCAGGAGTCCAAAACATCAATATGTTACTCTGTAATAAGTTTGGATGCGAAGAAACTATTAGAAGCAAATTTGGTACAGTAATGCTCAGTGCAGACACATGTCCCTTACAAAATCTTTTCCGTTTCTCATTTCAGCTCACATCCACTTTGAGAATAGCTCTTATCAACTCTGAGAATATTAAAGAGCAATATCCTTTGCGAATCATTTCTCCATGAGTTCCGTCTTTTCTGATTGTTTTATTTTATAAGAGGCTAAACTGTTGCCCTCGGATAGTGCATGAAAGACCATGACAACATGCATACCAGCAAGAGGTGCAACCAGGCATATTTAGCTTTAAATGTGATAGTAAAAGTATTTAAATTATTAAACCATCAACTTCAAGCAAATCCATAATTCAACCAGTCTTTAAAGGGAGTACCTGCCACATGTGATTATGTAATGACACGTAGTCTTCTTTCTAATTGATTTAGATATTGATGTACATGTTGTAATTGCTAGCAAAGAAGGTCATGATATTTGCCAATAGTGCAGGTGAGATATATTCGTACTTCATACAAGTCAAGTTTTTGTATTACATATTGCGTTTGGTTTTATACCTTCTTAGAACACTTGCAGTCGAAAGATGTGTACATGGGCATTAATGGGGATTGATCCACACATGGCTTGATTTTTCTTGATTGCTGCTGACGGTTTGGCTGTGTTTTTAAGATGAAAGAATAGCAAATATTCATCTACTCTTTATCTTTTGTAGACAGCTGACAATTTGAATGTTGATCTATTCGTTATTTTTTATACATCTAGTTTTCCTCTATGCGGTTACCGTTTACCTCCTACTCTTTTATTTTGTGTTTTGGTTTGTGGTTCTTACTCTGCTGTGCATGTTCTGCCCATTGACACTGGTGACAGGAAGCCTTCAAATTACTGAGATATGGGTCGTTCGGTGTTTCTGGCTGCTGTTGGCGGGAAGTTATTTTATTGGGAACTGTCAATCTGGAGACAAATGTTAAACACTCAATAATTTTCGAATATTTTGGGTTCTGCAAACTTGTTCATGGAATAAGTTCCTAACTAGCACTGACATTTTATGATTTCAATCTTTTACTGGATTTGAATTTGGCAAAATTGAATTTTATGGATGATGCTTGGGACATTAGCGTTGTTGTGTGGACACCGCATGTGCCATGGCTACTCTTTATGAGTACAAAAGTGAGTTTTACATAAGATGTGAGATTGGATTTCCAACATTGTTGATTTTCTTCTTCTTCCCTCATTTTATAGGGCGCTATTAAATCAAGTTGCGTTCATCTTTCTGGTTCTCTGCATCACAAGCGTGTGAAAGAATGTGATCGAAAAATTCTTGGTCACCCCCATTAATCTTTCTTGGGAGTTTGCGAAGCGATTGCATGCTCTTGTACAAATAGATGGAAATATAACATAACCTTATAAATGCTTGATTCTGCAGAGCGCCGTCCCAATTACTGTTGATTTGATTGGTAAATTTACATACCGAGCGTTGGAAGTTGATGCTTCAAAGGACTCAGTTTCGTTTTCTTCTTTGCTGGGGACCATTCATCATTCTTGTAGGAAAACTATGAAGCCCAGCTGAGATTTCAATAAATTGTTCGATGTCTGTACAGTTCAGCTTGCAACTTTCAAGAATGGAAATGCAAGCTCCCCATCTTATTATTTCGTATTACATTTATCTCGCGGTATGTAAGTAGCTATAACCAGGCCCACGAGGTACTACAGCTCACAGTTTGAGCAATGGCGAAGGCCTGTTAGACTCCCAAGAGCAGCCTTGCTTTGGCTAAGAGGGGATGCAGAATACTGAAAGACTAAAACATGCTGCCGCAGCCACGGCATTATTCTAAATCAATTATATAGCTGTAATAAGTTATTGTATACAAACAGAAAAATTATATAAAAAAAGAATTCATAGTGACATCTTTGAAATTTATTTTTCGAAGGTGAGATCGGGTTATTCAGAATAGTGCTGTGTAGCCCTGCAGGCTTGGATCTCCCGGTGTGTGAAAACAAAAATATCAAATTCTTGTCTTTCATTCCTTCTTTTTCCTGGAAAAAGGTCCCCATTGGATGTGTTTGAGGTTCTATACTTGCAGCATGGCCCTTCACCTAAAAGTTGCAATAAAAGTGTGAAACACGATGCCGCAATTCATGTCGTGTTTTTTGATATATTAGACAAGATGCATGGAATGAAGAATCCATCCAATTATTCAAACCTTTTGAAACGTGATTATAGTATAATTAATATCGTTACACAAATGCACACCTAGAGACTATTTCCACGTGATTTGCACCCAAATGCTCTTGCCCTGGTTAAGATTAGCCTGAGTTGGTAATCTTGACATGATATATTAAAAGCACTAGCAAGGACACCAGCTTCTTTTGGATTCCAAGTTTGAAAAAAAGGGCATCATCTTCTTGTTTCTTCTTCTCTCTCTCTCTTCTCACACACGCGCAAAGTCGGCTTTCGAGCCATGTGGGAATGAAAATGATTATGACATTAGTGTTAACAAAAATGGTAAAGCATTGCTTGCAGTAAAGGCTCTCTCAGTTTTCCTGATCTTCTGCTTTAATTTGTCATTACTACAAAGCGAAATACAGTGCGTGCCAATTACAGAGAGTCACGACCATCTTTTTTTATGATAGTCAGAGTTTTCTTCTTTTGTTCTTAAATCTTATGGGTTGAAATTAACAGTGCAATAGTGCTTGATCGATGACTCCTAAAAAATAAACTCTACTAATATATGTTGCCTTAGACAAGTCTAATGGTTTTTTTTGTTTTACTTTCAACATTAGTACATTTAAAAATACTTCTTTGATATTTTTTTTTTTTTGATAAAAACAGCTAAAAAAGGAGAGCTGAATCGCAAGAACGAACACTCCTGGAGTAAAGAATTTGCGGTAGCCATCAAGAAATGGCTTAGGAGTAAGGGACACGACACCTGTAAGATTTCTTACGTTAACATGGAAAGAAGTAGAAACCTCAGGAGAATGTTAAACAGGTGTCTTATAATCTTGGTGAGAATGAGGTAGAGAATACCTAACACGTTGATTTTTATTTTTCTTTTGGATCGTGTTTTCTAGAAGAATTCAATCAAAACTGTGTAGAATAAATTAAAAAAAGAGCAACTGCAGCACGTGTAAGCTAGGGAATGTTGAGATATTCTTGCCAGGTCAGGCAGTGCATCATTTTTTATATGGCTGGACCAGAGGTTCGAGCCAATCGATGAAATGAAGACAATCGACCTTGTAATATTCAACCACTGATTCCTCCCCTCAATTATCAAGATTCAAAAGTCAAGCAATGGTGGGTCCTGCTTCTTCGATCATCACATATTCCCTGCGCCAATTTGAAGTTGCATTTTTATGCTACGTCAAATATTAATGATATATCTTTTACTAATAAATTTGCTCGAAGAATCCATGATAGCATCCTGGGATTCTCGGAATCGATGATAGTGATTTTTTTATATTAATACATTAAAAACGATTTTAAAAAATAAGTAGAGAACAGTTTAAATTTCTTCAAAAATATCGCTTGAAACACTACACCCTTTTGTTTTGGCATCCACTCATGTATAATATTCAAATAACGAGGTTAAAGAAAAACACAGAAGAGGTCAAGAGTACTACTTCGTCGGTTCCTTGGCTTCTCTCCTCCACAAACAAAAGAAGATGGATATTGAGGTGCCAAATGCCGATTTCACAGACTAGAAGGGTGATTGATGGTTTGATATTCATCTGCCAACCTGCCAAGACGCCTGTAGCTTGCATTTCAGCCATGAAAAATAAAGGGGCGACACTGCACATGCTCCTTTATGTTTTTTTTTTGGTTTTTTCAAACACCTCAGCCTTGATCAAAAGTATTTTTTGGCCGCACATAAACATATGACAGGGTGATGACAAAACTAGCTAGAATTCATAGTCAAAAAACTACCCTATTTGTAAGTCTTTGAAAATTAATACAGCCACGGTAGCAATGCACTACGACTTTGCAAGAAAGGAAAAGTTCTATCACATCATTTTCGTGTATCATAATTAAGTTTCCAAAGGTTACTTCTAGGTCGTTTCAAATTTTCAACAAGGCATGTATAGCACGCTAAAGTTAAATGGACATGCATAGACAATGAGCATCGCAATACAAGTCCAGGACTCCCCATTTCTAGTAATCCCAGATGTTGTTTTAGCGAGAGAAGATTTTTCTTTTTTTTACTTTCTTAATTTGAATTTTAAAATTAGTAGCTGAGAAAATTCATTTCTTGAATGTATCGGAAAAGTATAAGGGATAGGACTTCTCTTCTTTTTTCTTCTTCTTTTTATACCACGTCAGCAGAGATTAGGTCAGCGTACAGTTTTCTGGTTTGTTTTTTTTATTAAAAAAAACTTAATTTCTCTTAATTTACAACTTGCAAGCATAACCTGATTTTGAAAACCCCAAAAAAAAAACAAAAAAGTAGAGAAAAAGAAAGCGAAAGCGAAAACGAAAACACTGATCCTTTGATTGCTTTTTATGTAAACTGTCATTTGTAAAAGATCGTGGGTCCTCGTTTGATCCAGCAAGGTGACTACTGATCCAGCAATGTGACTACAGAAGTTTTTAGAAGTGTGATTACATTATTTTTAAAAATATTTTTTATTTAAAAATATATGTTAACATAATTTTTTATTTTTTAAAAAATATTTTTAATATATTAAAATACTAAAAAAATTAAATTTAAAAAATTCTTTTAAAACATGAAAGAAATACTCTGGAATAGAAGTAACCGCAGCAAGGTTCTCTAAAATGTGAACAACTTACCTGTACCGGAAGCTCTTCAATCAAGAAAAGAAACTCAATTATTCAAACTTTTTACCTAATTCATCGACACGAGGTTGTAAAGTCAAGATGGTGGGAACCTTCCTTCAATCATTGTTCATTCCCCTAGATCATGAAAATGAATAATTTCAACTTTGATATAACCAAAAGGTTTCATTCCTCATTCCTGGATCTGCTGTTCGTAGTAGCTTTCCATGCATAGTTTATATATCCGGGTAAATTATTAAAGGATTGTTAGCTTCTTTTCACATTAATATTTTTTAAAACCCTATACATATATATATAAACATTCGTTAGACCAGAAATTATACTTTGTTTTCTCGAATAAATGCGGGCTCCATGAATGATTTGTACAATAGGGTTCGCATTCGGCATTTCTATGAGAGAAATTAATACAATTATTGATGCACTTAATACCTCAGTCAAAATAGCTGGATGCAATTCTCTCTCTCTCCAATATTTCATCTTATCACTTGCAAACGTCCCGATAATAGAAAAGGCGAGGCTTATATCACATTCCAAAGATGCCAGGTCTCATGTTCTATTGCTTGCATGAAAAAATTAAGAAACATACAAGTGAACACTGAATGCTACTCTCACATAAAGATGCTACTATCTCAAATCTTGGACGGATTGCATTTTGATCAAAACGGAGATATATAGATATTAAGTATGGGGTGGATCAACACTTTTGTTCTAGTTCCTGTACGTTAGGGCAAATTAGCTGGTTACATACAACTGTGGTTAAGTGCATGTAACTAAACACGAAGACTAGAGTTAAAAGTAAGAGAGAAAGAAATTGGCTAATTAAAGGGGTTAGAAAAACCTGCATCATGTCTCAATTCTAATGTCTCTTTCAGGGTCTATCATAATAGGAGTTGCTGTAGGTGACCTTGAGCCGAGATAAAGATGGGGAAAACGTTAGTCGAGGTGCTTTAGATGACCATCTTTTTGACAAACTTTGCTTCGCAAGTGAATGTCAAACTTTATTTGCGTAGCAGGTCATATCATGCAAGAGAGGCCATGTGGGTAGGATAAGGAAACGATTGCCCATTGCTAAACAAAAAAGGGTTAGATAGATTTAAAAAATGAAACGAAAGGGAGATGAATTGAACCCTATTCTCAAATGTCCACGGATACAGACGAGAAACACAGACACGTTACACGTCAAACATTTTTTTTTATAATAAAAAAAAGAGTACATTTTGGTCCAGCAAATCTAAACATGTGCGAGAAGTTCTGAAGAGGGACTCAATCTCTGATCTCTTTTAGGAACTATGCAAGTCTTGAATGAAGTTCGGTCCTCTAGCTTTTGGGGTGGCAACGGTTCGAATCTACACCAATCTTCTTATATCCATCATCCATGTCTTCTTTTGACTTAGAAAATCCACATTTGCCTCACCTTCGTCCCTGACATGGTTTGAAAGAGTTAAATGGGGATCCAGCTTGTTGACCTGTCGAGCAGCCACCAAATACCCAATCTGACCTAATTGTTTCGTTTTTCAAAGTCATTGTTCAAATATCCATAGCATGCGGTGCCTTCGAATATCGCATCCGAAAGCCAGGTCTTTACATCAAGCCATGCGATTATCTTCAGGCAATTGGAGACATGCTATAAAAATCAAACAACCCACGTCAAATCTTACTAATTCGTACTAATTAATGATTGATTCAGCTGAATACCTGGATCATTCAAATTCTTTATAAAATTAACTATTATGTTGAATTATTATTCTAATACTACAGTAGTTATGAAGCTTAGTCAGAGATTACAATATACTTGTTCTTTGTTAAATAACTTACATATGAACTTCAAAAATATTACGTCAGATGCCCCCATACTCGATGCCTCACGAATCTCATTTATCGTGAGTTTGTATATTTAATTATATCAAAAGAGACCGCTGGCAGCTACAAGCTGTTTTACACAGGTGTATGATATATCGTCTACGAGACCATTAATGTCTGCTCTATCAAGAAGATTTGATCAGTAAATGACTTTGTGTATTAATATATTTGATTAATTTTATGGATAAAATTATTATTTTATCTTTTCTATTTTGGAATTATAAATTTAAATATTCTACCAGTTCTATTATAAATTAATAGATGTAACTTTTTATTATTATTTTCAATTAAATTATTTTTATAAATAAATATTTGTTTTCATATATATATATATATATATATATATTAAAAAGTCCAAAGAATAAAATATAGCATGAGAAAGCGATTTGATCGGTTTTGCCTCACAAGACAGCACATACTTGTCCTAGAAAGTGGTGGAACACAAATTTAAATATGAAACAAGACAAAAATATTTTTTTTATTATTAAACTAGGCGTGCATATTAATTTATACAAGGAGCTTAATTAATTTTATATATTTTAAAATTAATAATAATATAAAATTTTAATAATCTTGATATTTGTAAGTATCCAAGTAATATTTTTTTTTAAATAAATTCAAAATTTAATTAATTAAATTATACCTCTTAAAATCTTAAAAACAAATTTGATAGCATGGAGTATTTAGACCAGATTACTCATATTATAACTAATTTTTAAATTTATTAAATACTTTATAAATTTAATAAGCAAATAAAACATCTTGGATAACATATATATATATATATATATATATGTAAAAAATCAAATTTAAATATTAAAAAATAAATAAATTCTTTCTATGCCTGCTAGATCACAAACTCAAGTGATAAAATACAACATTTTTTATCCTGTCTGGTGCGCGCACTAACTTTATAGCTACGCTTATAAAATACAAATAACAATTTAAGAAAGAAAAGCTTTATATCTAAGGGAAAAGGCTCCGGCAATTTTAAGAGAAAATAACACCGTTATGTCAGGAATAACACAATAAATTTGCCATTCGTCAGCCATTTTGGCGCAGAAGATTATATATATAAAATCTGAAAAGAGTTGCTTCGAAATATCAAGTAAATCGTTGGAATCTCTTGCCTTCAAGTTTAATCCACCAGCTCTTGAAATAGTAATGATGATGTAGCTAGCTGGCTGAAGGAAGGAATTGCAACAGAAACACAGAGAAACACACACAAAAACACGTAGTCTACGTCACTTGTGCTCTCTTAGCTCGGCGATTTGACGAGACTTCTCATAAAAAACAACAACACTGTAAATGAAAAAACAAAACCCTACTTGCTAGTGTATAGTACCAGCTAGTATAAATTCCTTCATTCAACCATGAAAAAATAAGTTCTCCAGATTCTCTCTCTATTTCATGTGCAATACTCTCTCTTGGCAGCCAAAAGAGAACCCCAAAAAAAAAAAAACATACTGAGCAGCCAACAAATACTTAACATTCGTTTGGATCCAAGCAGATTTTGCAAAATCCTTCTCTTCTCTCAATATTATTTTTTACACATTTTTCGAGGCAAAGCGAGGCTGTAAAATTTTGTCTGCCGCACGAGCCAAAACGTACCCGGCGGCCTCGATGTTAGCCCTCTTTCTCGAGACCTCTAATCTATTTATTCACCTTGGCAAAATGTTAGATAAAAATAGAAATAAATAAATAAAAAGATATTCGTGTGACAACGCTTTTTTGCTGCCAATAAATGTGCGTTTTCTATTTATACTAAAATAATAGTATTTTTTATTTTTTAAAATTTAATTTTAATATCAACACATCAAAAAATTCTAAAAAATACAAAAATAAAAAAAATCAAAAGTGTTTTCTTACCACAAAAACAAATAGTAAAAAAATTGATAAACTAACATAGTATAAAAATTATTTAGATATTTTTCCTTTTTTTTCTTCTCTATCTTTTCTCTTTATTGAATTAGTGTCCAACAGTTTTATGATTTAAAATAGTCGCCCAGCACGTGACAATTGCACTCGACAAATGTTATTTAAGGTTGTATATACACTATATTTCTAAACATTTATTACACAGTAATATTTTATTTATGTATTTATTTTGCTATGTTTGAATCTCAAATAACTCTTTGTATTTATGTGGAATGTGATTCTTTCTCGTTCTGATCTTTCTCTTTTGAATCATTCCTTTTGAGCAGGAAATCCCATCATTCCCTTTCTCTGTCATCTCCCATCATCATCATCATAACGCAGCTCACAGGGCTCTTTTGTCTGTACAGGCCCTACTTTACACGCCCCTCTGCAGCTTCTGCTTCCCTTCTGCGTGCTCCTTGTTTGAACATTTTATTTTGTTATTTCTTTTTAAATTATATTTTTTGGTTGTTCCCAATAGGGGCGCTCTGGGGGCTCCAATAAATATCCCATTTATGATTTTTCCTCCGTGCTACTTTACTAACCTTTATTTCTTTTTTCATTCTATGAAGGGTTTATTTATCATTAGATAACAAAATGTCTATAGAGCAATGATTGAATTTTAAGAAGTTAGAATAGGAATTTGAACGAAAGAGCAACGAAAATGTACACCATTCATAAATCAACTTGTTACTTTGTGGTATTTTTGCATAAATAAAAAAGCCGGGTTTCTCATATTTAAATCCTTTATTGGATAATTTAACTCCGAACAGAATTAAATCACATTAAAAGATAAAAAAATAAAATAAAAAACCTCGAAAAAATGCAGCTGTCCTCCTCCCTTGGCCCCTTTTATTTATGGCAGGAGTTTTAGTTCACATTTTCTTTTTTGGAAAAGAAATGCGATAAGTGATTGATTTTATCAACTAGATTGCTTCATTTGTACCATATTATTTATTTTTTCCTGTACAGATCATTGAAATTTTTTGGAAAAGAAATGCGATAAGTGATTGATTTTATCAACTAGATTGCTTCATTTGTACCATATTATTTATTTTTTCCTGTACAGATCATTGAAATTCTGAAGTTATGTTGAAAAATTGTCTTTAAATAACATGATAGATGCCATGCACCCCAGTTGACGTTGACTAGTAGTGATAATGATAATAATTTGATTATTAAAATATAAAAAAATAGAGAAACATTTAATAATTAACTACAATAATAACTAACACTGCACGTTTTATAATATCAGAATCATCGTATCAATTATGAATACCAATTGGATTATTTTAAATCATGCGAAGGAGTGATGAAATCGTATATATATATTTTGATTTAAAATCAGGTTCAAATATTGTATTTCACGATGTATACATATTTTCGATCATGATAGGTGCACAGTCCATTTTTCATATATCTTGATATTTCTTAAAAACAAATGACACAGTTTTATAAATATTTTAGGAGAACGATATGGATTAAAAAAATACTTGGAAAAAATATAGTCAGAAGAAGATTATATTTTTTAATATTAATTTTATATTATTATTTTAATTAGTCATGTTTTAAAATGTATTTTTTTGTAAATTAATTAATAAACCTTGGTAAAGGTTAACTCGAAATTTTATAAAAACGAGAAGTGAAATATAAAATTTAAGATCCAATACTATTAAAAGAGAGAGAAAGAGAGATAAAAACGAGAAGTGAAATATAAAATTTAAAAGAGATATATAAATAAAAAGAGAGAGAGAAAGAGAGGGAGATTAGGTATAAAGTGACAGGTGAGAGGAATAGAAGAAGAAAAAAATAAAAAGTAAGAATGAGTTATTAGAGATACATAAATAATTATTTTTTAATATATTTTATGTTAATAAAAAAGTTAATATTATCTGGTAATTTTTTGATATGTTATTAGAATTATTTTGTTGAAATCTTTTTAATAATATCAATTATATTAAAAACATAATTTCAATAACCCATTATTTCTTTCCCTTTTTTTTCCTCCTCTCTTCTCATGCCACTTTAGTTTCTCTCTCGAGCCATTGATTATCTATAAAAAATTATGCTGAATTTTGCACATATTAATTAGGAGACATGAATTTTAAAACAACAGTGATTTTTAATATATCAAGCCATATTATTTTCTTACTACAAGTTCATCATTTTCTCATAACTTCTATTAAACCGTGCTAGAATGACAAAATACCTCAATCTTAACTCTACTCTTTCAAACAAGAGAATCATTTCCCGAAAATTGGCAGCTCGTTGATATTTTCATGCAAGTAAGGCGTGATATGATGCAAGTAGACATGTTCACCAACTTTTTTGAAAAAGTATAAGCAGTGAGTTAAAAGATCCATGTATTATATCTTACTGGTTGGAAGACAGACAATACAGCATTGAAGTTATCTCAATGTCCCCGGGCACAATGTCACCTACAGGCGACCCAACGCAACAACATGCCAGGAGGAGGACACGTAAGCGAATGTTCAGTCCTGCTATTCTTTTTTTCCCTTGTCCTGCAAAGAAATTGCACTGTGACGCTTTTGATTATGTTACCAGTACATTGAATATGTTCCTGCGACTACGTATTGGCACCAGACATGACCTCGACATGGCGCGCTTGCTCCAGCTTCGGCCTGATCACCGACGGGATTTTGGCTGAGTACCCCCATCAAACAAGAAAGGGCTGTTTTTTCATATTACTTTCGATTCCGGTCTCCTTGTTTTTATGATTTTTTCACGAACAAAAAAAACTATTTCTTTTTAGATGAAGAGCAGATTTTTCACAGACAGCAAAAATGTAAAAGAAATAGCATGAAATAAGTCATGAAACTCATCAGTAAATTAAAATAATAATTCACAACTGAAATGAAAAGAATTAAGGAAAAAAATACACAAATCTATAGTGTTTTTGTTGGTATTACAAAGGAAAAACTCCACGTAAAATCAAGGTTGATTTGATTTTTTTGTTAAAATTTGAATTTTTTGAATTTTTATATTATTTTTATATGATGTTGTCAAGAATAAATTTCAAAAAATATTTTAATATATTTTAAAATAAAAAAATGCTTAAAAAAATGTAAATCACGTTTCAGAACACTTCCTGAAATCATATTAGTTTTCTTTCACAGACTAGAAGCATTTTAAAAATAAACTTTCTATTATATTAGGATTTTGATTCCATTTTGGACGTAAACTTCAAGTTCTTGGATCCATGAGTGCTCTGACTTGACATGCCAAAGCTAAAAAACTCTGGAAAATATAAAAGGAAGAAAAACCTAGACTAATGAACTTCTTTTCTATTTTCTTGAGAAAACGAAAACACGAATCGTAATTAATGATCAGCTAAGCTCACCTGAACACTTCAAATAGGCAAATGTCTAAAATGCCCAAGGCAGCCTAAGGCCACACAAGGCCATATCACATCTCACAAGACCTCAGCAGCCTAACATCCAGCATCTTTAGGCCTGGCACATCAAATCTTCTCGTTCCTCCAAGGCAGTCTGAGAAGTAAGCGCCTTGGGTTCGAACCAGAAAGAGAGCGGTGAGTGGGCGCGTGGTGCGACGCCGGTCGTGCGGAGGGTAGGGGATGGGATTCGGAAGTAGTTGCAGGAGCTTGACAAAACTTCCAAAGGAATTAATAAATGCGCGTGGGAGGACGTGTAAGTGCGCGTATCCCAAGGATACAAGAAGAACAGTAGTAGTAATGATAATTCCTTTGGACTCGTCAGACAGGAAATATGGATATTCTTTTAAACTGAGAGAGAGAGGTCTTTTTGTACCCTTTGCCTGCTGCCCACTGTGGTAGCTGCTAATACGAGTAAATGCGCTTTGTCTTCTCCGGTCCCGTACAGAAAAGTTTTGTGGTGTTGATTTTCAATATTTTTTTATTTATTACAGTAAAACAATTATAAAAATAACATATCTATAAAGAAATAAGACAGCCTCTCAACTCCAAGCAATAATAAATAAATCAACTGAACCATTTTCAATTTAGAAACACGATTTATAGTTCATCTCTCCCTCTCTCTAGCACAGTTAAAAAATCAACACCCTTCACAATTTATTAAAATTAACAAATTCTAATTAAACATAATAAATTTTCATATAATATTTGATTAAATTTAAACTAAATCTATAATTTTTTTAAAAACAAAATATATAATTTAATCACATCTAAAAATCATTATAGCTCGGGACATGCCTGCACCACCCTATCCTATCCAAATCAATGACAAGCCTATGGTGCTTATAAAAATGTTAAAAACAAAATAACCCAACTCACATATTGGTTTGGATCGCTAATGGATAGACTATCTCCCTACTTGTGTGTTTTTATTCACGGGAAGTGATCTAATTGTCCGGTTAAAGATACTAGACTTCCACAATCTCTTGGAATCCACTACGACACAAATTGACCGTATTATTAGATAGGGCACGTCCCATCTCGTCATCTTCTTCGTGAGAGTGACTACTACTCTTTTAGCCTCCTGTAGTAAATAATGAATCTAATAGGTATAGACGGTGATAAAGTAGTTAGAATTTGGGATCAAGAGATTTGTTTTTTTTATGGTCTCATATTCGAGTTCTTGTTTACTTATATGATGGCCATTGAAGGATTACATGATCGTTAACTTCAGGGCCTGTGAGATTAGTCGTGGTATGCGAAAGCTAGCCCGGACACCCACATTAATCTAAAAAAAATAACTAGCACTTATAGTCTACAACAATATTGATAATATTTAATCAATGTCATGTAAAAAACAAATATTACACATCAGTTGATTCTATATCGGATATTGAGGCCCGCAATACATCGGATTACATGTATGCCTCAAGAAATATGACTATATACAAGTGTAATAAATCAACTTGTTATAGACAAATATTATTTTATTTAGTTGTTTATATCGATTTTTAGACGTTAGTCCGAAAATATTTGATATCTCTCTACGTGTCAAAATTTTTAATAAGTTATATGAATTATTAGTCAATTCCCTTCTCACTTACTATAATGATTAATATTATCCAATCACTAATATCAATATAATTTAAAGTGAATCAAGACAAGTTAAGTCATTATATCATCTTAAAAGGGTAATACATCTTAATTATATCAAAGTAATGTAATGAGACATGTGTTAACCACAGATCATCATTTTTATGATAGATTCGGTAATATCAAAAAAATATACATACATGCACCCAAGACAACGGCCCAGCGATGGAATAGCGTCTTGCGCCTTCTGCTGTCACGGGTTCGAGCCTTGGAGTTGCATGCCTGTCAACCCCGCGCTGCCTTACCTGCCTGCTGGGTTTGCAGGGTGTTCAGTGAGCCGTGGGGATTAGTCGTGGTGCGCGTAAGCTGGCCCGGACACCCCACATAAATAAATAAATAAAA